>NC_069509.1:46251532-46254032 GCF_027579735.1 Bombina bombina
AAAATTATTCAGCTGATGACGACACATGGGAACCTGCAACCAATCTTAGAGCTCAACGGCTGGTCACTCTCTTCCATCGCAGAAATCCAAATCGTCCCAGACCGGCAACTGTGGGACCGTTGCCCTGAGTGGGGGGTCATGTCAGGAACCTAGCTCCTTCTAGGACCCAGCGGAATCCTTCAAGCAACAAACTTGCAGCTTGCCTTTAAAAACCACCCCAAATCAATTCTCTTTGCTTAGTAATTTGGAGTACAAGGCTACCCTATTTACCTGAGCCTAACTACTTTGAATAACTTGTTTTCTGAACTTTTTTCCTCACAGGAACTTTTGGATACTTTGTTCAACTTTAACTGGAATTCATCCAAACAACTGCAGTGTTCATTAACTTAGGAGCTGACATGCAATCAATTGAATGAACTGCCTGAACCAAACTGCAAGTATTGTTCTATGTGTTCTAATGCTTTGTTACTTGGAGAACTTTCACTGTGTAGTTAGTATTTAAAGGAGAGTTACCACAGAACTTGTCACTGAAAATCTGGCTTTAACCCTTATTGAAACATCCTGACTGCAGATTAATAAACAACACAGCTTCCACAGTGAAACTGGAACTTCCACAGAACAGGCTGTGCATTCATTACAGCTCTGCCACACTACAAGTGCAACACAAGACAAGGTACAAGTAATCTCTGCAAATAAAATAGCAATACTGCATGAGCATATGTATAACTGTTAACAGAACCTGGTTACTAGTTAAATATTTATGTGTTACACTGCATAAGACTCTGAGAGTTAATAGAACCATTACTACACCTGCAACTTAAGAACTAAAGCTAACTTAATATTGAGAACAATTTCTACAAATCCTATTCAAGTTTGCTTAACCCTAACTGCATAATCTGGGGTGTGGCAAAATAAACCACTAAACTATCACTATTAGGTGAGAATATCACTAAGCCATAGTGATATTCCTTTACAATAGTGAAACAAAACAATTATTAATAAATTAAGATCTGTGAATTGTGTTCCATCGTTAACTTCATATTTGTAGCCTGACAGAGTGACAGCAAGGGAGAAAGAGAGTGACATCAAGGGAGAGAGAGAGAGAGAGAGAGAGAAAGGGAGAGAGAGAGCAAGAGAGAGAGAGAGCACAAGAGAGAGAGAGAGTGTGTGACAGCAAGGGGGAGAGAGTGACAGCAAGGGGGGGAGAGAGAGAGAGAGTGACAGCAAGGGGGAGAGAGAGCGAGAGAGTGACAGCAAGGGGGAGAGAGAGATTGACAGCAAGGGGGAGAGAGAGAGCAAGGGAGAGAGAGCGCGAGAGAGAGAGAGAGCAAGGGAGAGAGAGCGCGAGAGAGAGAGAGAGAGAGGGGGAGAGAGAGAGTGACAGCAAGGGAGAGAGAGCGCAAGGGAGAGAGAGAGATAGAGAGAGAGCAAGGGAGAGAGAGCGCAAGGGAGAGAGAGCGACTTCAAGGGAGAGAGAGAGAGTGACAGCAAGGGAGAGAGAGAGAGTGACAGCAAGGGAGAGGGAGAGAGAGACAGCAAGGGAGAGGGAGAGAGAGAGAGAAAGAGAGCGCAAGGGAGAGAGAGCGCAAGGGAGAGAGAGAGAGAGTGACAGCAAGGGAGAGGGAGACAGCAAGGGAGAGGGAGAGAGAGAGAGAGAAAGATAGAGAGCACAAGGGAGAGAAAGAGCGCAAGGGAGAGAGAGAGACAGAGCGCAAGGGAGAGAGAGAGAGACAGCAAGGGAGAGGGAGAGAGAGAGAGAAAGAGAGAGAGCACAAGGGAGAGAAAGAGCGCAAGGGAGAGAGAGAGACAGAGCGCAAGGGAGAGAGAGAGAGACAGCAAGGGAGAGGGAGAGAGAGAGAGACAGCAAGGGAGAGGGAGAGAGTTTGACAGCAAGGGAGAAAGAGAGTGACAGCAAGGGAGAGAGAGAGAGAGAGTGACAGCAAGGGAAAGAGAGAGAGAGCGCAAGGGAGAGAGAGAGTGACAGCAAGGGAGAGAGAGAGAGAGTGACAGCAAGGGAGAGAGAGAGAGAGTGACAGCAAGGGAGAGAGAGACAGCAAGGGAGAGGGAGAGAGAGAGGACAAGGGAGAGAAAGAGCGCAAGGGAGAGAGAGAGACAGAGCGCAAGGGAGAGAGAGAGAGAGACAGCAAGGGAGAGGGAGAGAGACAGCAAGGGAGAGGGAGAGAGAAAGAGAGAGAGGGAGAGAAAGGGAGAGAGAGAGAGAGAGAGAGAGAGAGACAGCAAGGGAGAGAGAGAGAGAGAGAGTGACAGCAAGGGAGAGAGAGTGACAGCAAGGGAGAGAGAAAGAGTGACAACAAGGGAGAGAGAGAGAGAGAGAGACCGCAAGGGAGAGAGAAAGAGAGAAACAGCAAGGGAGAGAGAGAGAAAGAGAGAAAAAGAGAGAGAGAGAGAGAGAGAGAGAGAGAGAGAGACAGCAAGGGAGAGAGAGAGAAAGAGAGAGACAGTGTGAGAGAGAGAGAGAGAGAGAGAGTGACAGCAAGGG
>NC_069509.1:46859032-47056532 GCF_027579735.1 Bombina bombina
CCTTTTTAGGTTTCCTGATAGATTCAGTGTCCTTGACTCTGTCTCTGACAGATAAGAGATGTCTGAAATTGGTTTCAGCTTGTCTAAACCTTTAGTCTCAATCTTTCCCTTCGGTAGCCTTATGCATGGAAATTCTAGGTCTTATGACTGCTGCATTGGACGCTGTCCCCTTTGCTCGTTTTCACATGCGACTTCTTCAGCTCTGTATGCTGAACCAGTGGTGCAGGGATTATACAAAGATATCTCAATTAATATCTTTGAAACCAATTGTACGACACTCTCTGACGTGGTGGACAGACCACCATCGTTTAGTTCAGGGGGCTTCTTTTTGTTCTTCCAACCTGGACTGTGATTTCAACAGATGCAAGTCTGACAGGTTGGGGAGCTGTTTGGGGGTCTCTGACAGCACAAGGGGTTTTGGAATCTCAGGAGGTGAGATTACCAATCAATATTTTGGAACTCCGTGCAATTTTCAGAGCTCTTCAGTCATGGCCTCTTCTAAAGAGAGAGTCGTTCATTTGTTTTCAGACGGACAATGTCACAACTGTGGCATATGTCAATCATCAAGGAGGGACTCACAGTCCTCTGGCTATGAAAGAAGTATCTCGAATTCTGGTATGGGCGGAATCCAGCTCCTGTCTAATTTCTGCGGTTCATATCCCAGGTATAGACAATTGGGAAGCGGATTATCTCAGTCGTCAAACGTTACATCTGGGCGAATGGTCTCTTCACCCAGAGGTATTTCTTCAGATTGTTCAAATGTGGGGACTTCCAGAAATAGATCTGATGGCTTCTCATCTAAACAAGAAGCTTCCCAGGTATCTGTCCAGATCCAGGGATCCTCAGGCGGAGGCAGTGGATGCATTGTCACTTCCTTGGAAGTATCATCCTGCCTATATCTTTTTGCCTCTAGTTCTTCTTCCAAGAGTAATTTCCAAGATTCTAAAGGAGTGCTCGTTTGTTCTGCTGGTGGCTCCAGCATGGCTTCACAGGTTTTGGTATGCGGTTCTTGTCCGGATGGCCACTTGCCAACCGTGGACTCTTCCGTTAAGACCAGACCTTCTATCACAAGGTCCTTTTTTTCCATCAGGATCTCAAATCCTTAAATTTGAAGGTATGGAGATTGAACGCTTGATTCTCAGTCATAGAGGTTTCTCTGACTCTCTGATTAATACTATGTTACAGGCTCGTAAATCTGTATCTAGGAAGATATATTATCGAGTCTGGAAGATTTACATTTCTTGGTGTTTTTCTCATCATTTTTCTTGGCATTCTTTTAGAATTCCTAGAATTTTACAGTTTCCTCAGGATGGTTTGGATAAGGTTTGTCTGCAAGTTCCTTGAAAGGACAAATCTCTGCTCTTTCTGTTCTTTTTCACAGAAAGATTGCTAGTCTTCCTGATATTCATTGTTTTGTACAAGCTTTGGTTCATATAAAACCTGTTATTAAGTCAATTTCTCCTCCTTGAAGTTTGAATTTGGTTCTGGGGGCTCTTCAAGCTCCTCCGTTTGAACCTATGCATTCGCTGGACATTAAATTACTTTCTTGGAAAGTTTTGTTTCTTTTGGTCACCTTTTCTGCTAGAAGAGTTTCTGATTTATCTGCTCTTTCTTGTGAGTCTCCTTTTCTGATTTTTCATCAGGATAAGGCGGTGTTGCGAACTTCTTTTAATTTTTACCTAAGGTTGTGAATTCTAACAACATTAGTAGAGAAATTGTGGTTCCTTCATTGTGTCCTAATCCTAAGAATTCTAAGGGAAGATCGTTGCATTCTTTGGATGTAGTTAGAGCTTTGAAATATTATGTTGAAGCTACTAAAAATTTCCGAAAGACTTCTAGTCTATTTGTTATCTTTTCCGGTTCTAGGAAAGGTCAGAAGGCCTCTGCCATTTCTTTGGCGTCTTGGTTAAAGTCTTTGATTCATCATGCTTATGTCGAGTCGGGTAAAACTCCGCCTCAAAGGATTACAGCTCATTCTACTAGGTCAGTTTCTACTTCCTGGGCGTTTAGGAATGAAGCTTCGGTTGATCAGATTTGCAAAGCAGCAACTTGGTCTTTGCATACTTTTACTAAATTCTACCATTTTTGATGTGTTATCTTCTTCTGAAGCAGTTTTTGGTAGAAAAGTACTTCAGGCAGCTGTTTCAGTTTGATTCTTCTGCATATAATTTCAGTTTTTTTCATTATACGATTTAAACTTTATTTTGGGTGTGGATTATTTTCAGCGGAATTGGCTGTCTTTATTTTATCCCTCCCTCTCTAGTGACTCTTGCGTGGAAGATCCACATCTTGGGTTTTCATTATCCCATACGTCACTAGCTCATGGACTCTTGCTAATTACATGAAAGAAAACATAATTTATGTAAGAACTTACCTGATAAATTCATTTCTTTCATATTAGCAAGAGTCCATGAGGCCCACCCTTTTTTGTGGTGGTTATAATTTTTTCGTATAAAGCACAATTATTCCAATTCCTTATTTTTTATGCTTTCGCACTTTTGTCTTATCACCCCACTTCTTGGCTATGCGTTAAACTGATTTGTGGGTGTGGTGAGGGGTGTATTTATAGGCATTTTGAGGTTTGGGAAACTTTGCCCCTCCTGGTAGGAATGTATATCCCATACGACACTAGTTCATGGACTCTTGCTAATATGAAAGAAATGAATTTATCAGGTAAGTTCTTACATAAATTATGTTATTTCGGACAAGTGCACGCAGCTTTCCTCCCAATTGTCAAATTGGGCCAACCTCCCCCTGGGATTGTCAGGGCGTGTCAGCCTGGTGAAGATGTCAATATTACCCAAAATACTTTACCCGTTTCTTATGTTATCGTTTCTTATGACAAAAGCAGACTTGACTCTGCTTACACTGGCAGTGTCTCGCTTTATTTGGAAAGGGGGCAAGCCGCGAATTGCAACACATAAACTGCATCTCCCTTATATTAAAGGAGGGTTGGGCCTCCCAAACCTAAAATGGTATAATTGGGCGGCTCTAGCCAGACTGGTAACGGATTGGCAATTGCGCACTGGGCACTTCTGTGACATGCAACTAGAAGAAATGGTGATAAGACCTATAGCGGTGGCTTATTTGCCTTACGGCGATTGTAAGACTTTACCCCCATCGAGTACCAATAGTGTGATGTACAGAGACCCACTAAGAGCTTGGCGTATGATCCATAAATATCTGAAGATAGATTACCCCACCCCGAAATTTATCCCCATAGTGGGAAACCCTTGCTTTCCAGCCGGAAATGATCACAAACCGTTTCATGTTTGGAAGAGGTTGGGCCTCATAGCGGTCGGAGATATGCTAGACCCACTACACCATACAGTACGCTCCTTCCAAGAGTTGAGAATTTGATATCAGATTCCCAATTGGCATTTTTATGCCTACCTGCAACTTAGGCATTATATCTCAACTCTACAGTCACTCAACACAACTTTCTGGGAGGTTTCGCCTTTTGCGGTCTCCCAGACGATGTTTCAGATGGGAATATTCTCTTTGTCCCAATTCTACTCACGTATCTTAAAACAGAGGGAGACTTCAGTACTTTCCGACATATTGACAAAACAAAATAACAGTGGCCCGATAGAACTGATAATGCATGACATAGAGGACAGCTTAGTATACACAAAACAGGCAACAATGGCAGTATATTTTAGAGAGGCACAGATTAGACTGTTGCATATGGACTATATAACACCACACAGGGTAGCAAAATGGAATAGACAGATCCTGGATCAATGTGTTAAATGTGGCGTAGTAGCACCAGCATTTCAGCACTACTTTTATGCCTGCCCAGCGATCAGAAGATTCTGGGGACAATTCCAATATTGGCTGAAAATTACGTTTAAGGTAGAGATAGTGCTTACAGTGGCGGAAATTTTCATGTTTAGATGGGATGACTCACACATAAAAATGCACAGATTATTAACAATGTGCACTCTCTTAGCTAGACAATGTATCCTTAAAAGATGGATTAACAGACAGGCCCCAACAATGGCGCAATTTAAACATCTATTGCAAAGACAACTCTTTGTGGAACAGTATGATGTGAGGCTTGATACATTGCGCAGATTAAGACCCTTCTTACATAAGTGGAAACCATATATTGACACACTGAGTTTATCGACACAAAAACAAATCTTAAAACCGTTTATGTACTTGGAGGCCATGCTTGAAATACTCATGAGAGATGAGTGGCATGTAGTGTCAGAATTGGCAGAAGACCGGAGTACTGATCAGAGATCATTAGAGGTTAGATGGATGATATGTGCACAGAAATTAGGCTCCCATCTCACAATTTCACAACAAGATCATTTTTTTTTCCCTTTCCTCTCTCTCTCCCTTCCCCTCCCCCTCTTATCCTTCTACATCCCGCAAAGATTCCCCTCTTCTCCATTTCTAAAAAAAAAAAAACTTAGTATATTCCATTGCTCACCTAAGTCAGTGATCTACAGAAACAAGATTAATACTTGTATAGTTTGTTATAATGTTAAAGTTTTAGTAAGATAAATAAAGAAAAAACTCTTTAGGAAACAGACAACCACCAGAAGATGAACAACATGGACTTTTTTTTTCTGAAACTACTGGATGTAGTGATGTATCATTAAGATTCTGTTAGAGACTCTGTTATGGCATAATGTTGCTTTTTCTTTCTCAATTACGTGAAAACACCGTACATGTTTTATCAGATTGTGATTAAGGCAAGGTAATTGTATTATTGATTGTTTTCCTAAATTAATAAAAATAAAAAAAATAAAAAAACATTTACTAGGTAAGTCCTACCTCCTCTGCAATGCTGTCTGACTCAGGCAAACACTGTACAACAAAGTGTCAAGTGTGTCTCACACTGTGCATAGTGGTTTAGTGCACACTCAGAAATCCTCTCAAATGCTAATACTTTACTCCTTGAAATAACATTCCCCATGCTCAATTAGCACTCTTCTGTAGTTCCCACTGGTGGCTGCTAAAATTTTAAAAAAAAATATATATTTTTTTTTAGTTCTTGTCTCATGGGGCCCATTGGGCCCCTGACAGGAGTCACCCCCTGATGGCGGCCCTGCTCAGGACCATCTGTCTCAGGGCACATGCTTCTGGAGACCTTCCCGGGTGATTGTGACCATGGATGCCAACCTGCTAGGCTGGGGAGCAGTCTGGGACTCAAAGGTGCAGGAACTATGGACTCTCTCCACATAAACATCTTGGAGTTGAGAGCAATTTACAATGCTCTGATGGCTTGGCCTCAATAGTACTTAGCCCGGTTTATCAGGTTTCAGTCAGACAACATCACCCCAGTGGCTTACATCAACTACCAGGTAGGAACTCTGAGTTCCTTAGCCATGAAGGAGGTGGCATGGATTATTCAGTGGGTGGAAGCTCACAATTGTTGTCTATCTGCCATCCACATTCCTGGAGTGGACAACTGGGAAGTGGATTTCCTGAGCAGTAAGACATTTCATCCCGGGGAGTGGGCTCTCTATCCGGAGGCGTTTGCGTTCCTTTCACAATTTTTTGCTCTATCAAACAAGAGAGAGCATCAGTAATTCTAATAGCTCCTGCATGGTCTCGCAGGATCTGGTATGCAGACCTAGTTAAGATGTCTTCTCGGCTGCCTTGGAGGCTGCCTCTGAGGCAGGACCTTCTAACTCTGGGTCCATTCCTCCATCCAAATCTCATTTCTCTGAAGCTGACTGCTTGGAGATTGAACGCTTTGTTCTGTCTAAGCGTGGATTTTCGGAGTCGGTCATTGAGACCATGATCCAGGCTCGCAAGCCTGTTACTGAAAAATTTACCATAAGCTATGGCGTAAAAGAATTTTGTCTTTTCTCCAGGAAGGTCTGGAGAAAGGGTTGTCAGTCAGTTCTCTGAAAGGTCAGATTTCTGCATTATCCATTTTGTTACACAAGCGTCTGGCGGATGTGCCAGATGTTCAATCTTTTTGTCAGGCCCTGGTCAGAATCAGGCCTGTATTTAAACCTATTGCTCCTCCTTGGAGCCTTAATCTTGTTCTTAAAGTTTTGCAGCAGGCTCCGTTTAAGCCAATGCATTCCATAGATATTAAGTTGCTATCTTGGAAGGTTTTGCTTCTTATTGCTATCTCTTCTGCTCGGAGAGTTTCGGAACTCTAGGCTTTGCAGTGTGATTCGCCTTACCTTATCTTTCAAGTGGATAATGCGGTTCTTCGTACTAAATTGGGGTTTAGTTTTAGTAAAAATTGTGAGACCCAAAGGCTCTTTTCAGAGCCATAAATTAATTTAAATTTAGTGTTGATTTTTTTTTTTTTTTTAGTAATTTTTTTTTTCTGTGATAGATGAAATAATATCACAGAAAACATATAGTTCTGAGGTGTATGCCATCCTTGCATCGGAGTCAGACACCTCTGTCTGACTCAGATCCCAATTTTGACCCTGCCATATGCTCAGATACATCATTAGATACAGTCTCAACTGATACTCAGGCACCTCTACACCATTTGTGTTATTCTTTTTCCATTTCCCTTCGGTCGAATGACTGGGGATTATGGTTTGGGAAGTAACACTTAACAGCTTTGCTGTGGTGCTCTTTGCCTACTCCTGCTGGCCAGGAGTGATATTCCCACTAGTAATTGAATGACATCATGGATTCTCCATATCCGGAAATAAATAAATTTATCAAGTAAGCATAAATTTTGTTTTTTTTCCTGTCATTTCCCATAAAATGAATGTGTTGTGTATCATATTAGATAATAAATAAGAGCTTCTTGAAGGAATACAAACACTTTTATTTTGTTGCATATAAAAGAGGGTTTTTTTGTGTTTTGTTTTTTTGTAAATTGCATGTACTTAAAGGGACAGTTTACTCCTAAAATTTTTGTTAAAAAAGTTAGATAATCCCTTTATTACCCATTCCCCAGTTTTGCATAACCAACACGGTTATATTAAAGGGATAGTAAACCCCAAAATTTTCTTTTATGATTCAGATAGAACATACAATTTTAAACAACTTTCCGATTTAATTCTGTTATCAAATTTTCTTGATTCTCTTGTTATCCATTGCTGAAGGCACAGCATTGCACTACTGACAGGAAGCTGAAAATATCTATTTAGCCAATCACAAGAGACAAATGTGTGCAGGCACCAATTAGCAGCAGCTCCCACTAGTGTAGGATATGTGCGTAGTCATTTTTAACAAGGGATACTAAGAGAATGAAGCACATTTGAAAACAGAAGTGAATTTAAAAGTGTCTTAAAATGACTTGCTCTATCTGAATCATGCAAGTTTATTTTGACTTTCCTATCCCTTTTAACCTCTTAAGGACATATGACGGAATTTTTCCGTCATAAAACTATTGAGCAAACTGAAAGCTGTGTCCTTAAAGGGTTAATATACTTTTTACCTCTGATTACCATTTTATCTAAGCCTCTGCAGACTGCCCCCATACTATACAAAGTTAGATCTGTGCTTCCAAAGTTATAGTTTTAATGCATACAGATACAGGTGATTTTCTCCAGAACACCTTTAGATAACAGTTTTAAAGATAATTAGAAAGATCAGTTCCAGCAAGGGAACTGAATCAAACTAAAATCTGTGGTGCTCATGCAGCTAAACTATATGGCTAAAACAATAATGTATATGCCAAGAGTTATATGGCTCAGGGTGAATACTATATGCGAATAGCTAGGAAAACAGAAGATCTGATTTAGATATGGGGGAAATTTTTAAAAGGCAATATTTAATAGAAAACACATGTTGTGGTCAAATCAAAGAACAACACGCTTAAAACGTCAAAATATAAAATCAAATATCATGAAATGCAATTCATAAAAAACACTCCAAAAATATTAAGAATTAATTCATAAATACAGCAATAACCCAAACACCGGGTTACGGATATTGAGAGGAGTGCCCTATTCAGGACACCCTAAAGAGATGTGATAAAAAAAAAAAGTGCAGTAAGCAAAAATCAGTCTGATTTTGACTGCCCCATATTTCAGAGTTATTGACAGACTTGCATTTTAGCCAACTAGTGCTGGTTCCTGCACAACTCCACAGAACACCCCCCCAGCACTAGGTTCGGAGGCAATAGTTTGCATTAAAGTTGGGAAATCTATTAATTATTATGGTAATAAGTTAAAACTTTTTTTCTGCAATGAAGGACCTAACTGGGAATGCAAAAATGTTGCCACCCATTTCTTGGTATTTCCAAAAGTTAAAGTGATTTGAAAATTAAAAATTAAGCATTTACAATTCAGAAAGTGCATAAAAACTTTCCAATTTGTCTAATGTCAATTTTAATTTGTTCTCTTTGTATCCTTTGTTCCAGAGCATGCCTAGGTTTTCATGTGTTGAGCACTATATGTATGATGTTAGTATTCAAATGTGGAAGAAGGATTTGCACAGATCTTAGTTTGTTGCACTTTTACAAGAAGGAACACGGCTCCGAAAAGTGTCAAATGCAGTGAGCATCTGTCTGCTGCATTCCGCAGTTAAAGGGGTATAAACCCCCCAAAAATTTAGGTAGGCATCTTGAGCACTATAGGGCAGGTAATAATGCTGCCCTCTATTGCTCTTGCAAATGGATAACATTCTTGTAAAACTGCTGTCAAATGGTGCTATAGAAATGGGCCGGTACCTAAGCTTATGTGCCTGCTTTTCAACAAAAGATACCAAGAGAACGAAGACAAATTGATAATGGAAGTAAATTAGAAAGTTATTTAAAATCGCATGATTTAATTTAATCATGAAAGAAACATTTTGGGTTTCATATCCCCTTAACAAAGCTGCTGTATGCACGTCTAGATCTTTAGGGTGTTGCACTTTCACAAGAAGAAATCCAGCTCCAGAAAAGAGCCAAATGCCTCTAGAGGCCAACTTCTTCCGCATTCGTATACTAACGACATACACGGTTGCACATCTACTGGAAAAGAGCCAAATGCCTCTAGAGGCCAACTTCTTCCGTATTCGTATACGAACGACATACACGATTGCACGTCTACTGGAAAAGAGCCAAATGCCTCTAGAGGCCAGCTTCTTCCGTATTCGTATACGAACGACATACACGATTGCACGTCTACTAGAAAAGAGCCAAATGCCTCTGGAGGCCAACTTCTTCAACATTCGTATACGAGCGACATACACGATTGCACGTCTACTAGAAAAGAGCCAAATGCCTCTAGAGGCCAGCTTCTTCCGCATTCGTATACGAACGACATACACGATTGCACGTCTACTAGAAAAGAGCCAAATGCCTCTGGAGGCCAACTTCTTTAACATTCGTATACGAGCGACATACACAATTGCACGTCTACTAGAAATGAGCCAAATGCCTCTAGAGGCCAACTTCTTCCACATTCGTAAACTAGCGGCATACACGATTACACATCTACTAGAAAAGAGCCAAATTCCTCTAGAGGCCAACTTCTTCCACATTTGTATACTAACGATATACACGATTGCACATCTACTAGAAAAGAGCCAAATGCCTCTAGAGGCCAACTTCTGCATTCGTATACTATCGACATACACGATTGCACATCTACTAGAAAAGAGCCAAATGCCTCTAGAGGCCAACTTCTTCCGCATTCGTATACTAACGACATACACGATTGCACACCTGCCAGAAAAGAGCCAAATGCCTCTAGAGGCCAATTTCTTCCGCATTCGTATACGAACGACATACACGATTGCACGTCTACTAGAAAAGAGCCAAATGCCTCTAGAGGCCAACTTCTTCCACATTCGTATACTAACGACATTCACGATTGCACGTCTACTAGAAAAGAGCCAAATGCCTCTAGAGGCCAGCTTCTTCCACATTCGTATACTAACGACATTCACGATTGCACGTCTACTAGAAAAGAGCCAAATGCCTCTAGAGGCCAACTTCTTCCGCATTTGTATACTAACAACATACACGATTGCACGTCTGCCAGAAATGAGCCAAATGCCTCTAGAGGCCAACTTCTTCCGCATTTGTATACTAACAACATACACGATTGCACGTCTACTAGAAAAGAGCCAAATGCCTCTAGAGGCCAACTTCTTCCGCAGTCATATACTAATGACATACACAATTGCACGTCTACTAGAAAAGTTTCAGAAAATGAAGAACAAAAATATTTGGTGACTCCCGTTAAGAGTAATGTATTCGCTTAAATAATTTCTTGCTAAAGAAACACTAAAATCAAAATGAAACTTTCATGAATCAGGCAGAACATGCAATATTTAAAAAAATAAATAGTCTATCAAAATTTGCACAATCTTTTTATATACACTTTTTTTGAGGCACCTGATCTTGCTGAGACTGTGCAAAAGTTCACAGTATAGGTGTTTTGGGATTGGCTGGTGGCTGTCACATGATACAGGAGTTGAGAAAATGGAAATAACTGAAACTAGTTTGTAATTATGCAATACTACTGTATCTAATGGTTATTTTTGCTATATATTTAGACTTTTGTTTCTTAGTAATAACTACATCAAGAAATAATCAATAAGACAGTTGTGTGGTCACTGGAGGGATGACCTCAGCTTCCTTTACAATAACGGCATACTGATAGTCCCTGTAGATTTTAGGAAGACGAGAAAACCTGTTGACAGAAGGTCCTTGGTTACCATAGACTGAAAACAACATTTTTTTAAGTAATTCTGTCCCTGAATTTATAAATCACTTTGTGACCAGTCGATCATAAGGCCAAGGATAATCGGAACGTTAGATGAACTTTTAAGGTAAAAAAAAGGCTCTAGATATCCGTATGAAGAATGCAGTGTTTCTCTTGTAAGGTGTATCCAGTCCACGGATTCATCCTTTACTTGTGGGATATTCTCCTTCCCTACAGGAAGTGGCAAAGAGAGCACACAGCAGAGCTGTCCATATAGCTCCCCCTCTAGCTCCACCCCCCAGTCATTCTCTTTGCCGGCTCTAAGCAATCGGAAGGGTAAAGTGAATGTACTGCCATATCCAATGAATGCTGCATGCCTAGATATCAGTCCTGTTCAACATTGAAATGTGCACTACAAGAGCCATATCACCTCTGGTGAAAGTTTATCTTTATCATAACCCACAAAATAATTATCTTACTGCCTTTAATCACCATTGTAATTACAATCGACATGACAAGCTACTCCACACTTTTTTTGCCTCACCTTTCATCTATGCATCTGTATTTTTTTTTTTTTAACTATGAATCGGGGTCATCGTGTCACCTTTGCTCGTGTACCAAGAGCTACAGATTTTATTAGTGCTTTACAAATAAATGTTAATAATAAAGATAGTTTCTGACACTAGCTGCAATCAAAAATAATTTTCCTGTAATTGCTTTTCGTTGACACTTATTGAGATTAGTTTGTATAGATCTATGAAATTACTATAACAATGTCTTTCTTGTTCTGAAACAATAACATGATCTCCGATATGACTGTTCTCTTGATAATCAAATAAAGGTTCAGGAATGTTAGACTTTGTAGTGTGCCTGGGGATTGCAACATTTTTGTCTCAAACAAAAGTTACAAGCATTTAAAATAATCATGAGTCAATATTTAGTTTCCAAATGATGACTTCCCAGTAACAGCTAAGTGAGGCCCTCTGCATTGTTTGCTGTTCATCTCACAGCAGGGCCACCTAATTCCAGCAGTGACCTTGAATAAAAATGCTGGCCAATATAGGCAACCAAGCAGCTAAAGTGCCCCCTTTTCAACATAGACGACAAATCGGAAAACTGGAAATAAACAGCAGCCAGTAGACATTAATTGCTGTGCTCTATTTTGTCAGCACTTACATAGACAGAAAAGCTAGGGTTTATAATACTTCAGTGGGTAAGCTGGTTAATAGCTGCCTTCATTTTTCAAGGAGGCACTTTACTTGGCGACAGGAGACAAAATGTGAATTTCTTTAACACTCAAGCAATGCTGATGGAACTTGTATATCTGACAATGCATAGTGTTCGTAAGTTGTTGATTATGAAAATTGCTAGAGTAGAAGAAACCAGCAAGATGTCCACTCTGCTATTTCTGCTTCTAGATCCAAAGTAATTTTCCAAACCTTCATATGTGCACTTGCAATCAGATATAAAGAGCAAGATTTATCATTGAATTTCTCCTATATTTGCACCTAAAAATGCGCAGGAGAATTAATGCCCTTATTTATTATTTGAAAATGCGCCTAAAATTGTGCAAGTTAGACTATAAAATGTTTCTTAATTCGTGTTCGCCTAGGCGCACAGGAGCGTCAAAAAAGAGTACACTAGATTATCGTAGGTGTATTT
The DNA here is from genome assembly GCF_027579735.1 of Bombina bombina. Taxonomy (NCBI): domain Eukaryota; kingdom Metazoa; phylum Chordata; class Amphibia; order Anura; family Bombinatoridae; genus Bombina; species Bombina bombina. The sequence goes on from NC_069509.1 coordinate 46,871,275, forward strand.
TCTATAGTATGCTTTATCAAATTGACTAGTTACTTATTAATTTTTTTTGGACATATAGAGAACTAGAGGGTTGTTCTTGCTGATTGGTGGATAAACTCATCCACCAATTAAAAAGTGCTGTCCATAGTTCTGAATAAAAAAAAAAGCTTAGATGTCTTCTTTTTAAAATAAAGATAGCAAGAGAACGAAGAAAAATGTCTTAAACTTTTGAGTTTATCCACTAGTGACAAAAGCTTTAACAATATGTTATATAAAAGGGCACAAAAATAAGCTAAAAATATACACAAAAAAGTAAATAACGCTATTTCTGTAAACAAGATTTACACATAACTAGCGATTAAGCTTATTTGACAGGAGAAATGTATCATTTGTTTCTTTCATGTAATTAGCAAGAGTCCATGAGCTAGTGACGTATGGGATATACATTCCTACCAGGAGGGGCAAAGTTTCCCAAACCTCAAATGCCTATAAATACACCCCTCACCACACCCACAAATCAGTTTTACAAACTTTGCCTCCTATGGAGGTGGTGAAGTAAGTTTGTGCTAGATTCTACGTTGATATGCGCTCCGCAGCAGGTTGGAGCCCGGTTTTCCTCTCAGCGTGCAGTGAATGTCAGAGGGATGTGAGGAGAGTATTGCCTATTTGAATGCAGTGATCTCCTTCTACGGGGTCTATTTCATAGGTTCTCTGTTATCGGTCGTAGAGATTCATCTCTTACCTCCCTTTTCAGATCGACGATATACTCTTATATATACCATTACCTCTACTGATTCTCGTTTCAGTACTGGTTTGGCTTTCTACTACATGTAGATGAGTGTCCTGGGGTAAGTAAGTCTTATTTTCTGTGACACTCTAAGCTATGGTTGGGCACTTTTATATAAAGTTCTAAATATTTGTGTTCAAACATTTATTTGCCTTGACTCAGGATGTTCAACGTTCCTTATTTCAGACAGTCAGTTTCATAATTGGGATAATGCATATGAATCAATCCATTTTTTTTTTTTTTTTACCTTAAAATTTGACTTTTTCCCTGTGGGCTATTAGGCTCGCGGGGGCTGAAAATGCTTCATTTTATTGCGTCATTCTTGGCGCGGACTTTTTTGGCGCAAAGTTTTTTTTCTGTTTCCGGCGTCATACGTGTCCCCGGAAGTTGCGTCATTTTTTTGACGTTTTTTTTGCGCCAAAAGTGTCGGCGTTCCGGATGTGGCGTCATTTTTGGCGCCAAAAGCATTTAGGCGCCAAATAATGTGGGTGTCTTTTTTGGCGCTTAAAAATATGGGCGTCACTATTGTCTCCACATTATTTAAGTCTCATTAATTATTGCTTCTGGTTGCTAGAAGCTTGTTCACTAGCATTTTTTCCCATTCCTGAAACTATCATTTAAGGAATTTGATCGATTTTGCTTTATATGTTGTTTTTTCTATTACATATTGCAAGATGTCTACGAGTGACCCTGAGTCAGAAGCCACTTCTGGAAAAATGCTTAACTGAGTTTCAGTTCTACCAAAGCTAAGTTCATTTATTTTAAATGTTATAAATGTTTATCTTTAGCTATGGTTTGTAATAAGTTATTATGATATACTTTTACATGCAGATTCCATTAGTATTTATGCTTTATACATTTCCATTCTTAAGTACAAGAAATGTTTAGAAGATTTATAAGAAATATTTTTTCTGATTAAGGCTTTGTCTGACTTCGTGCCTTCTAATACAATTTTTAGGTCTTTTTCACTTCTTTTTTAATTATTGAAGTTTCAAATGACCAACAACATACTGATTTATCCTTCTCTGATGATGTTTTTTTCTCTTTCAGAAATTCTCTTCATCAGATATTGACACTAACAAATCTACTTTTTTATAACTTTTTTATTAAAGTACATTTGTTCTTTGTTGAAGAGGTGTTGATTATTTTGGATATTAAGGTAACTAGTTCTTTAAGACTAGCTGACATTATTTCTGCCTTTTATTCTGTGATTTCAGAGGTTTTCTTTCCAATTCCCCATACTAGGGAATGGAATAGGCTGAGAATTCTCTTTTATTCCTTCTTCAAGGTTTTAAACTATATTCTTTGCCAGCAGTTAAATTCAATTTGGAGGGTTCTCCAATTTATTGGGGCTATCTCTACTCCTACTAATTATGCTATTGTTTCTATAGCAAAATAATATTTATTTTCCTTTATATAGTTGTATCTTATTTATGGAAAATTATTTAGTTTTAGGTACTTTTCTTGGTCCTGTGATATTGCAATTGCTTCATTTTTTCTGTTTACTTTAAGATCAAGTATCAGATTATGATTTATTTTAGCATTATTAAAGGGACAACATTTACTAGACTAGGTGCTGTTGCATTTGTCTTGTTGTTTTGCATTTTGCAAGTCCTCTGTTTTGACTGGTCCTTTAAACTGGACTATCATGCTAATGATTTCATTTGTGTCTTCATTTTATTGAATATATTCGCAAATGAGGGTTAATCTATGTCTTTAGCTATTTTAGCTAGAAGAATTTTGTGATTTAAAAAAAAAAAAAAAAAGAAAATCCATTTTTCTTTTGTTCTAAGATAATCAATTATTTGTTTTATAATTGGATTCAATTCTTAACTGTTACTATGGGCTTCAAGATTGAGTTCTAAGACTAAAACTTTAAGCTTATACTAGTTTGGTTGTTCTTATTAAGGAACGAATTCCTGAGTTCTTTCCCAAGTAACATGTTTATAATTGGGGTTCGAAATCAGCTCCCTAATATTGCGATGTACGTGCCGTATTCCAGCTTGGCTGGTAAGGGGCAGGTTAAGACTTCTTTGAAATTTATTTGGTTCTATTTTGTCCAAATTTCTTTGATTTTATTCTAGTAAGGCTAACACTTTCTTTAAGTGTGTTTCTGTCCTATATATTTTGGATACTGTTGTAGCATGGCTGGGCACCCATGGGGTTCAAGCGCTGCTCAGACCTGGAATCTTCTGGGGTTTTTCTTCCAGTTCCTTTTTTAGGAACTCGGTTTTGGAGTTTTATTCAAACTATTCTGCCTTTTTATGGTCACTGATAGCATTATTTGTTTTCATTAGATACAATAAATGCATATTTTTCATTTTTCTGTTTTTATTCAGATTATTTTCTGAGGATGCGGACTCTCATATGATTCACTTGCTCTTCAGGACATAGTTAGAGGATCTTTTTTTCAAAAGTTCTTGATTCCTCATGTAAGGGTCATCTTTTTTAGGTTTCCAGATGGTTTATGTCACTGTCTTTGTCTCTATCGGACAAGGGACAATTTGTATTGGGTTCCGTCTGTCGGTACCTTTAGTCTCTATTTTTTCCTTCAGTTGCTATATATGCATAGAAGTTTTAACAGCATTGGATTCAATTCCCTTTGCTCATTTTCAATGGAAAGATCCTTTCCAGCTTTTTATGAGTGTTGTTTCTTCAAGAACATGGTTGGAGGATCAATTAACCAATCAGTTTGTTGATTCCTCAGACAAGAGTAACCTTTTTTAGGTTTACAGATAGATTCAGTGTCCATGACTCTGTCTCTGTCGGACAAGAGACGTCTGAATTTGGTTTCAGCTTATCGAAACCTTCAGTCTCAATCATTCCCTTCGGTAGCCTTATGCATGGAAATTCTAGGTTCTTATGACTGTTGCATTGGACGTGTTCCCCTTTGCTCATTTTCACATGCGACCTCTTCAGCTCTGTATGCTGAACCAGTGGTGCAAGGATTATACAAAGATATCTCATTTAATATCTTTAAAACCGATTGTTCGACACCCTCTGATGTGGTACAGACCACCATCGTTTAGTTCAGGGGGCTGCTTTTGTTCTTCCAACCTGGACTGTGATCTCAACAGATGCAAGTCTGACAGGTTGGGGAGCTGTATGGGGGTTTCTGACAGCACTAGGGGTTTGGGAATCTCAGGAGGTGAGATTTCCAATCAACATTTTGGAACTCCGTGCAATTTTCAGAGCTCTTCAGTCGTGGCCTCTTCTAAAGAGAGAGTCGTTCATTTGTTTACAGACGGACAATGTCACAAATGTGGCATATGTCAATCATCAAGAGGGACTCACATTCCTCTGACTATAAAGGAAGTATCTCGAATACTTGTATGGGCGAAATCCAGCCCCTGTCTAATTTCTGCAGTTCATATCCCAGGTATAGACAATTGGGAAGCGGATTATCTCAGTCGCCAAATGCTACATCCGGGCGAATGGTCTCTTCACCCAGAGGTATTTCTTCAGATTGTTCAAATATGGGGACTTCCAGAAATAGATCTGATGGCTTCTCATCTAAACAAGAAGCTTCCCAGGTATCTGTCCAGATCCAGGGATCCTCAGGCGGAAGCAGTGGATGCATTGTCACTTCCTTGGAAATATCATCCTGCTATATCTTTCCGCCTCTAGTTCTTCTTTCAAGAGTGATTTCCAAAATTCTAAAGGAGCGTTTGTTTATTCTGCTGGTGGCTCCAGCATGGCCTCACAGGTTTTGGTATGTGGATCTTGTCCGGATGGCTCCTTGCCATCCATGGGCTCTTCCGTTAAGACCAGACCTTCTATCACAAGGTCCTTTTTTTTTTTCCATCAGGATCTCAAATCCTTAAATTGAAAGTATGGAGATTGAACGCTTGATTCTCAGTCATAGAGGTTTTCTCTGACTCCGTAATTAATACTATGTTGCAGGCTCGTAAATCTGTATCTAGGATAATATATTATCGAGTCTGGAAGACTTGCATTTTTTGGTGTTTTTCTCATCATTTTTCTTGGCATTCTTTTAGAATTCCTAGAATTTTACAGTTTCTTCAGGATGGTTTGGATAAGTTTTGTCTGCAAGTTCCTTAAAAGGACAAATCTTTGCTCTTTCTGTTCTTTTTCACAGAAAGATTGCTAGTTTTCCTGATTTTAATTGTTTTGTACAAGCTTTGGTTCATATAAAACTTGTTATTTCTCCTCGGAGTTTGAATTTGGTTCTGGGGGCTCTTCAAGCTCCTCCGTTTGAACCTATGCATTCTCTGGACATTAAATTACTTTCTTGGAAAGTTTTGTTTCTTTTGGCCATCTCTTCTGCTAGAAGAGTTTCTGAATTATCTGCTCTTTCTTGTGAGTCTCCTTTTCTGATTTTTCATCAGGATAAGGCGGTGTTGCGAACTTCTTTTAAATTTTTACCTAAGGTTGTGAATTCTAACAACATTAGTAGAGAAATTGTAGTTCCTTCATTTTGTCCTAATCCTAAGAATTCTAAGGAGAGTTCACTGCATTCTTTGGATGTAGTTAGAGCTTTGAAATGTTATGTTCAAGCTATTAAGATTTTCCGAAAGACTTCTAGTCTTTTTGTTATCTTTTCCAGTTCTAGGAAAGGTCAGAAGGCCTCTGCCATTTCTCTGGCATCTTGGTTGAAATCTTTAATTCATCATGCTTATGTCGAGTCGGGTAAACTCTGCCTCAAAGGATTACAGCTCATTCTACTAGGTCAGTTTCTACTTCCTGGGCGTTTAGGAATGAAGCTTCGGTTGATCAGATTTGCAAAGCAGCAACTTGATCTTCTTTGCATATTTTTACTAAATTCTACCATTTTGATGTGTTTTCTTCTTCTGAAGCAGTTTTTGGTAGAAAAATACTTCAGGCAGCTGTTTCAGTTTGATTCTTCTGCTTGTAATTTCAGTTTTTTTCATTATAAGATTTAAACTTTGTTTTGGGTGTGGATTATTTTCAGCAGAATTGGCTGTCTTTATTTTATCCCTCCCTCTCTAGTGACTCTTGCGTGGAAGATCCACATCTTGGGTAGTCATTATCCCATACGTCACTAGCTCATGGACTCTTGCTAATTACATGAAAGAAAACATAATTTATGTAAGAACTTACCTGATAAATTCATTTCTTTCATATTAGCAAGAGTCCATGAGGCCCACCCTTTTTATGGTGGTTATGATTTTTTTGTATAAAGCACAATTATTCCAATTCCTTATTTTTTATGCTTTCGCACTTTTTTCTTATCACCCCACTTCTTGGCTATTCGTTAAACTGATTTGTGGGTGTGGTGAGGGGTGTATTTATAGGCATTTGAGGTTTGGGAAACTTTGCCCCTCCTGGTAGGAATGTATATCCCATACGTCACTAGCTCATGGACTCTTGCTAATATGAAATAAATGAATTTATCAGGTAAGTTCTTACATAAATTATGTTTTTCCTGAGCTCGCCTTTGGAAAAGCGCAAAAATACTACCATTTGTTTAAAAAAATTGAGCGCACAGATGCACTTCTCCAAAGGCGCGCTGAGGCGAACGCATAGGAGAATAGAGAGGAGAATTCTCGCTTGATAAATCTTGCTCATAGTAATAAACATGGTTTGTTAGTCATGATATGAGTGGGCTGTTATTTGATGATAAGTGTACACATCTTGAAACCTCTTTTTAAAATGAGGTTTTTGCTGGTTTATTGCAATAAAACACTGATGATAATTGTTTTTAAACAGGTGAGTCTTACAGCGTCAATTGGTAATAAAGGGATTATCTATCTTTTAAAACAATAACAATTCTGGTGTAGTCTGTCCCTTTAATACAGGGTGGTTAGGAGGGATTCAATCTAATTTCTAAGATTAGATGGGCTGTTTGTGGGTGTTAAAGGGTTAATCTTGGTGTAGAACTCACCAATCAGCTGAAACTCCCAACACTTTAACCTAGGTGAGGCAGGGCAAGGGGTAATATAACCATGGTGCTTATTTATCTACTAAAAGCTTATACTGCCATCACAGGGATATGAAGGCAGAAGAGGATTAGCATACTTCTAAGTATATAAGGGTAACACTGGTACCTATTCTGTGTAGGTTTCTGTGTTTATTCATTGAGGCAAGGGTTAATCGGCATGTGCCTCGTGTAGATATGGTGTTGATGAGCTTTCATATAAGTGGTCTCAAGTCTGATTAAGAAGGTGCATCTTAATTAATGGGTTTTGAAGGAGTTTGATTAGCAATAATCAAATAATCATATGTAGATGTGTTTGCAGGCAAAATACATTTATCAGCAATATGGCAATCAGTTTTCTAGGCAACTGTTTAAGGGAAGAAATGATTATTAGCAAATGAACTGGAAGATAGAAATAAAACGTGCTGACAAACGTAAATAAAAAAGAGTAGACAAACTAATTTATGAAAGGGTTAAAAGTATATAAAATGTTTTGCCTTTGTTGCATTTAATAGGGGATTTTCCAAAAACAATTTTTTTTCCTGTACTCAAAAATAAAGATTTGTTTTGTCCTTATGCTTAAGTGTGTATCACTGTCTACCAATATAGGGCCAGATTATGACTGGAGAGCACTATTTAGCGCTTTCACTTTTGTGTTAACTTTTTGTGCTCATTAGGATGTGCTCGTATTACTAGTTGATAGTAAAAAGTTATTGCAATAACCTATTTCCCCCATAGAAGTCAATGGAGGAAAAACCACTCTCGCTTTAACCCGAAAGCATATTCTCAAGTGCGCTAACCCGACATAAAAATATGAATTTGTCACATTCCAATGAACATCATCTCTATAGGTATAGATATATACAGATATATATATATATATATATATATATATATATATATATATATATATATATATATAGGAATATCTATTTAACAATACATAGAACATACTTCCCTATGTGCAGAACATTGAAATGTAAAATATTTACAGTGAATACATAGTTAAAACATTTATTAAATATGAATTTTGTATACATATGATTTGCCATGTTTTCATCTACTTGACTGCAAAGAGCTCAATTGCACATATACAGTATATATATATATATATATATATATATATATATGTATTTATGTGTATATATGTCTGTAAATACATGAATACATATGTGTATATATATATATATATATATATATATATACACATACATTACAATTTACTTCTATTATCTAATTTGCTTCATTTTTTAGATATCCTTTGTTGAAAAATAGCAATGCACATGGGTGAGCCAATAACATGAGGCATTTATGTGCAGCTACTGAGCCTATCTAGATATGCTTTTCAGCAAAGAATATCAAGAGAATGAAGAAAATTAGAACGTTGTTTAAAATTGTATGCTCTTTGAAACTCCTGCACAAGTCATACTTCACCGATAAAAACGGTTTTAACCTCCGAAACCTAAGTTTTAACAAATGCTCCTTTCCTGCAGCAGATTTAATGCATATACTCTGGAACTGCCCTAAGATCAAGCATCCCTGGTGGAAATTAGAGTTTTGTCTAAACTAAGTAAGTCACTTAAGGTCTCCCCTCCGGAGATATCACAAGTTCAGGTCATATTTTGTTTAAAAAAATCAAGAGGGACACCAACCTATTGAAAAAATAGTAACCCTGTCCGTTTTGGCAGCTAGATATCGAATTCTTAAAAAATGGAAATTGAAGACAATTCCATCTATTTCAGAGATTAAGAACTGTTTGAAAAAGCATTGTTTACTAGAACAGAAGCATACTAATATAGCCCACGAATCAGATATTAGACTATTTTTTCGTAAATGGTCAGCATTTATTAAATAATTTTCTGTTGTGGAGATAAATGATCTGATATTTCCGTCCAGAAACTCAGAGTTAGTACTCCTGGGTATTTGGTAACACCCCTATAGGTCGGACAGTGAGAGATTAGGTGATTAATTTGTTGTGTTGTCTGCCCCCCCCTCTCTCCCTCCCTCTGCTCTGTGAGTTAATAATTCCCCCCTTTTTTTACCTCTCTTTTTATTTTTTTGGTGAGGTGGGTAAGGGTATAATAGAAAACCAATTGAATTCAGCAGTGTATAGCAGAAGTATAAGATTATTTTTTAAGCCAAGCTTTTTAGGGCCTTAAATGCATTGTGATATAAAAAACGTCATTAGCATACTGTTTTTTTTTTTCTTTGACGGTACTGGTTGACGGCCTTGCAAGGCGCAAACTATTTATTTTATTTTTTTTACACTGCTGGCTCTTAAATAAAAGATTTTTAAAAAATTGTATGCTCTTTCTAAATTATAAAAGAAAAAAAGTGGGTTTCATGTCCCTTTAATCATACTAAAGTATAATACAAACAGTGTGTCAGACAGCAGCACTGGAACTGACGCGTTTTGCTCATGCGTCTCTCGAACGGCGCAGGAGGATTGCCAAGACATTTCCCGGGCCCGCTGTGTCATCACAGACATGTAAGCAACAGAGCCAGAGGTCAGAGGAGGCTATAGACCACCCTACCGAAGGAACAGATCAGCCCGATATAACCATGAGGAGGATAGGCGCTACTGTTTGGGGGCTCCTTACTTTTCATCACGTTTGCCCTATTTGGGGAGAACAACTACTGATGATATAGCACTTGCATATACATATCGATTGTTGGAACTTCCTTGCACATAGTGACTGAAACTATTCTACATGAACTTTCGTTTTCTTTAAATTGTGGAGCATGGACTGTGACAATATAAATGAGTGAATATACTTAAGCTGTATCCAGGGTTGTGGTCTCTTTTCAATACTGGACTGCATTCACAGTTAGTTCTCATTGAAATCATCATCCTTTATCACAGTATATACATACATATACATATTTAGACGTCTTGGTATGTATCTCTATGTTAACGTCTTTTTTAATTCTAACACCCGAGACCTCATATCTTTCAGCCTTTATAACTTTTTTGTGCAATATTATTTTGAATATTTTTTACTAGATGGTGTTATCATGAGTGTTAACTGTACTTTGTATTGTATGTTTTATGTGTTTTGTGACACTTTTGTTTTGAGAAGCAGTTAACCAGAGCTCTGAGGTCGCAGTAATCATTCTAGCGTAAATCGTGATTGCGCTTGTGCGTTCGCATTTACTTTAATACGAGCACAAGTTAACTTGCGCGCAAAAGAACATGAAAACCAGCTATCGCTTGCACCCAAATGATACTTGCTCATACTGTCAAAGAGCATCCTGGATTTTGGAAATCCAGATTACGGTATTTCTGCTAGTATTTAGTTTTTTTTTGTCTCTTTAGCAGTACACATGCATTAGCAAAATGCTTCTACTGTAAGTCATCACTTTTTAAGTCTAGCTTTTATTGTTCATGAGCATATGTACATATGCAATGTACAGCTGCATTCAAAAACCTCTCCAGCACAGAGAGCATATGTTGTATGAGGGAATTTTCATTTTGTTTAATTGCTAATGAATACATGCCACCTCCAGCTATCTGAGCAGGTGTGGTTCTGAATGAAGATGCACAAGCATATTTCCATATGCTTCCTGTGCAGTTAAAGCTAAAAACTTTTACTAGAAATATTTTTGCTGATACACGTGCATTGGAAAAATACGCTGTCGGCATTTATCATTGCACAAGCATTTCTGGTGAAATGCTTGTCCAATGCTGCCCCCTGCACATTTGCGGCCAATCAGCCGCTAGCAGGGGATGTCAATTATCCAGATCGTATCCTCAGAGGTGGCAGGTGAGTTAGGAGCAGCGGTCTCACTACTGTATCTGTATGTATATATGTGTATGTGTGTACATATGTACTGTATGTATATATGTGTATGTGTGTACATATGCACTGTATCTGTATGTATATATGTGTATGTGTGTGTACATATGTACTGTATCTGTATGTATATATGTGTGTGTACATATGTACTGTATGTGTGTATGTATATATGTGTGTACATATGTACTGTATCTGTATGTATATATTTGTATGTGTGTACATATGTACTGTATCTGTATGTATATATGTGTATGTGTGTGTACATATGTACTGTATGTGTATGTATATATGTGTGTGTACATATGTACTGTATCTGTATGTATATATGTGTGTGTACATATGTACTGTATCTGTATGTATATATGTGTGTGTACATATGTACTGTATCTGTATGTATATATGTGTGTGTACATATGTACTGTATCTGTATGTATATATGTGTATGTGTGAACATATGCACTGTATCTGTATGTATATATGTGTATGTGTGTACATATGTACTGTATCTGTATGTATATATGTGTATGTGTGCGTACATATGTACTGTATCTGTGTGTATATATGTGTGTGTACATATGTACTGTATGTGTGTATGTATATATGTGTGTACATATGTACTGTATCTGTATGTATATATGTGTGTGTACATATGTACTGTATCTGTATGTATATATGTGTGTGTACATATGTACTGTATCTGTATGTATATATGTGTGTGTGTACATATGTACTGTATCTGTATGTATATATGTGTATGTGTGAACATATGCACTTATCTGTATGTATATATGTGTATGTGTGTACATATGCACTGTATCTGTATGTATATATGTGTATGTGTGTACATATGCACTGTATCTGTATGTATATATGTGTATGTGTGTACATATGCACTGTATCTGTATGTATATATGTGTATGTGTGTACATATGTACTGTATCTGTATGTATATATGTGTATGTGTGTGTACATATGTACTGTATCTGTATGTATATATGTGTGTGTACATATGTACTGTATCTGTATGTATATATGTGTGTGTACATATGTACTGTATCTGTATGTATATATGTGTGTGTACATATGTACTGTATCTGTATGTATATATGTGTGTGTACATATGTACTGTATGTGTGTATGTATATATGTGTGTACATATGTACTGTATCTGTATGTATATATTTGTATGTGTGTACATATGTACTGTATCTGTATGTATATATGTGTATGTGTGTGTACATATGTACTGTATGTGTATGTATATATGTGTGTGTACATATGTACTGTATCTGTATGTATATATGTGTGTGTACATATGTACTTTATCTGTATGTATATATGTGTATGTGTGTACATATGTACTGTATCTGTATGTATATATGTGTATGTGTGTGTACATATGTACTGTATCTGTGTGTATATATGTGTGTGTACATATGTACTGTATGTGTGTATGTATATATGTGTGTACATATGTACTGTATCTGTATGTATATATGTGTATGTGTGTACATATGCACTGTATCTGTATGTATATATGTGTATGTGTGTGTACATATGTACTGTATCTGTATGTATATATGTGTGTGTACATATGTACTGTATCTGTATGTATATATGTGTGTGTACATATGTACTGTATCTGTATGTATATATGTGTATGTGTGAACATATGCACTGTATCTTTATGTATATATGTGTGTGTACATATGCACTGTATCTGTATGTATATATGTGTATGTGTGTACATATGTACTGTATCTGTATGTATATATGTGTATGTGTGTGTACATATGTACTGTATCTGTATGTATATATGTGTGTGTACATATGTACTGTATCTGTATGTATATATGTGTGTGTACATATGTACTGTATCTGTATGTATATATGTGTGTGTACATATGTACTGTATCTGTATGTATATATGTGTGTGTACATATGTACTGTATCTGTATGTATATATGTGTATGTGTGAACATATGTACTGTATCTGTATGTATATATGTGTATGTGTGTGTACATATGTACTGTATCTGTATGTATATATGTGTATGTGTGTACATATGCACTGTATCTGTATGTATATATGTGTATGTGTGTACATATGTACTGTATCTGTATGTATATATGTGTGTGTACATATGTACTGTATCTGTATGTATATATGTGTGTGTACATATGTACTGTATCTGTATGTATATATGTGTGTGTACATATGTACTGTATCTGTATGTATATATGTGTATGTGTGAACATATGCACTGTATCTGTATGTATATATGTGTATGTGTGTACATATGCACTGTATCTGTATGTATATATGTGTATGTGTGTACATATGCACTGTATCTGTATGTATATATGTGTATGTGTGTACATATGTACTGTATCTGTATGTATATATGTGTATGTGTGTGTACATATGTACTGTATCTGTATGTATATATGTGTGTGTACATATGTACTGTATCTGTATGTATATATGTGTGTGTACATATGTACTGTATCTGTATGTATATATGTGTGTGTACATATGTACTGTATCTGTATGTATATATGTGTGTGTACATATGTACTGTATCTGTATGTATATATGTGTATGTGTGTACATATGTACTGTATCTGTATGTATATATGTGTATGTGTGTGTACATATGTACTGTATCTGTATGTATATATGTGTGTGTACATATGTACTGTATCTGTATGTATATATGTGTGTGTACATATGTACTGTATCTGTATGTATATATGTGTATGTGTGAACATATGCACTGTATCTTTATGTATATATGTGTGTGTACATATGCACTGTATCTGTATGTATATATGTGTATGTGTGTACATATGTACTGTATCTGTATGTATATATGTGTATGTGTGTGTACATATGTACTGTATCTGTATGTATATATGTGTGTGTACATATGTACTGTATCTGTATGTATATATGTGTGTGTACATATGTACTGTATCTGTATGTATATATGTGTGTGTACATATGTACTGTATCTGTATGTATATATGTGTGTGTACATATGTACTGTATCTGTATGTATATATGTGTATGTGTGAACATATGTACTGTATCTGTATGTATATATGTGTATGTGTGTGTACATATGTACTGTATCTGTATGTATATATGTGTATGTGTGTACATATGCACTGTATCTGTATGTATATATGTGTATGTGTGTACATATGTACTGTATCTGTATGTATATATGTGTGTGTACATATGTACTGTATCTGTATGTATATATGTGTGTGTACATATGTACTGTATCTGTATGTATATATGTGTGTGTACATATGTACTGTATCTGTATGTATATATGTGTATGTGTGAACATATGCACTGTATCTGTATGTATATATGTGTATGTGTGTACATATGCACTGTATCTGTATGTATATATGTGTATGTGTGTACATATGCACTGTATCTGTATGTATATATGTGTATGTGTGTACATATGTACTGTATCTGTATGTATATATGTGTATGTGTGTGTACATATGTACTGTATCTGTATGTATATATGTGTGTGTACATATGTACTGTATCTGTATGTATATATGTGTGTGTACATATGTACTGTATCTGTATGTATATATGTGTGTGTACATATGTACTGTATCTGTATGTATATATGTGTGTGTACATATGTACTGTATCTGTATGTATATATGTGTATGTGTGAACATATGTACTGTATCTGTATGTATATATGTGTATGTGTGTGTACATATGTACTGTATCTGTATGTATATATGTGTGTGTACATATGTACTGTATGTGTGTATGTATATATGTGTGTGTACATATGTACTGTATGTGTGTATGTATATATGTGTTTGTACATATGTACTTTATCTGTATGTATATATGTGTATGTGTGTACATATGTACTGTATCTGTATGTATATATGTGTATGTGTGTGTACATATGTACTGTATGTGTATGTATATATGTGTGTGTACATATGTACTGTATGTGTATGTATATATGTGTGTGTACATATGTACTTTATCTGTATGTATATATGTGTATGTGTGTACATATGTACTGTATCTGTATGTATATATGTGTATGTGTGAACATATGTACTGTATGTGTATGTATATATGTGTATGTGTGTGTACATATGTACTGTATCTGTATGTATATATGTGTATGTGTGTGTACATATGTACTGTATCTGTATGTATATATGTGTGTGTACATATGTACTGTATGTGTGTATGTATATATGTGTGTGTACATATGTACTTTATCTGTATGTATATATGTGTATGTGTGTGTACATATGTACTGTATGTGTATGTATATATGTGTATGTGTGTGTACATATGTACTGTATGTGTATGTATATATGTGTATGTGTGTGTACATATGTACTGTATCTGTATGTATATATGTGTATGTGTGTGTACATATGTACTGTATGTGTATGTATATATGTGTGTGTACATATGTACTGTATGTGCATGTATATATGTGTGTGTACATATGTACTTTATCTGTATGTATATATGTGTATGTGTGTACATATGTACTGTATCTGTATGTATATATGTGTATGTGTGTACATATGTACTGTATCTGTATGTATATATGTGTGTGTACATATGTACTTTATCTGTATGTATATATGTGTATGTGTGTACATATGTACTGTATCTGTATGTATATATGTGTATGTGTGTACATATGTACTGTATCTGTATGTATATATGTGTGTGTACATATGTACTTTATCTGTATGTATATATGTGTATGTGTGTACATATGTACTGTATCTGTATGTATATATGTGTATGTGTGTACATATGTACTGTATCTGTATGTATATATGTGTATGTGTGTACATATGTACTGTATCTGTATGTATATATGTGTATGTGTGTACATATGTACTGTATCTGTATGTATATATGTGTATGTGTGTACATATGTACTGTATCTGTATGTATATATGTGTGTGTACATATGTACTTTATCTGTATGTATATATGTGTGTGTACATATGTACTGTATCTGTATGTATATAGGTGTATGTGTGTACATATGTACTGTATCTGTATGTATATATGTGTATGTGTGTACATATGTACTGTATCTGTATGTATATATGTGTGTATATATGTACTGTATCTGTATGTATATATGTGTGTGTGTATGTATATATGTGTGTACATATTTACTGTATCTGTATGTAAATATGTGTGTGTGTATGTATATATGTGTGTACATATGTACTGTATCTGTATGTATATATGTGTGTGTGTATGTATATATGTGTGTACATATGTACTGTATCTGTATGTATATATGTGTATGTACTGTATGTGTGTAGATATATGTGTGTACATATGTACTGTATGTGTGTAGATATATGTGTGTGCAGTAGGCATGTGCATTCATACCTTTCAGAACTAAACAAACACCAATGATGTTGGCTGCAAGCCCCATTCAGGCATTTTTCAGAGCTGGATTTATTCTTGTGAAATTGCAACACCCTAATATCTGTATTTGCATTTGTTTAGTGCTGAAAGGCAATCATGTACATGCATATTCTGCAGTGTTTTAATCATATATTTTAATACAGAATAATCTCCACTATTTGAGTCTCAGTTTAGCGCCCCTTTAGCTTAGTGCACTTTTATTTTAGCGCCCCTTTAGCTTAGTGCACTTTTATTTTAGAGCCCCTTTAGCTTAGTGCACTTTTATTTTAGCGCCCCTTTAGCTTAGTGCACTTTTATTTTAGCGCCCCTTTAGCTTAGTGCACTTTTATTTTAGCGCCCCTTTAGCTTAGTGCACTTTTATCTTAGTGCACCTTTAGCTTAGCGCACTTTTAGCTTCGCACACTTTTATCTTAGTGCACCTTTAGCTTAGCGCACTTTTAGCTTCGCACACTTTTATCTTAGTGCACCTTTAGCTTAGCGCACTTTTAGCTTCGCACACTTTTATCTTAGTGCACCTTTAGCTTAGCGCACTTTTAGCTTTGCACACTTTTATCTTAGTGCACCTTTAGCTTAGCGCACTTTTAGCTTCGCACACTTTTATCTTAGTGCACCTTTAGCTTAGCGCACTTTTAGCTTCGCACACTTTTATCTTAGTGCACCTTTACCTTAGCGCACCTTTAGCTTAGCGCACCTTTAGCTTAGCGCACTTTTAGCTTAGCGCACCTTTAGCTTAGCGCACCTTTAGCTTAGCGCACCTTTAGCTTAGCGCACCTTTAGCTTAGCGCACTTTTAGCTTAGCGCACCTTTAGCTTAGCGCACCTTTAGCTTAGCGCACCTTTAGCTTAGCGCACCTTTAGCTTAGCGCACTTTTAGCTTAGCGCACCTTTAGCTTAGCGCACCTTTAGCTTAGCGCACCTTTAGCTTAGCGCACCTTTAGCTTAGCGCACCTTTAGCTTAGCGCACTTTTAGCTTAGCGCACTTTTAGCTTAGCGCACTTTTAGCTTAGCGCACCTTTAGCTTAGCGCACTTTTAGCTTAGCGCACCTTTAGCTTAGCGTCCCTTTAGCTTACCACTCGTGATAACTGGCATGAGTTTTTCAGCACTCCCCCATAGAAGTCTATCATGTGAGGGATTTGGCACATCCTTAGTATCTGACATTCAGATGTTAGTGCGCCTTAGACTTTCACTTGAGTGATATCAATGTCAATGTATAATATGAGCGCAAAAATTAAAGCGCTATTGATATTCGCTCCAATTGTAATCTAGCCAAAGTGTTTTATATCATACTGATTATCTGGCATTGTGCTCAACTTTAAAATGTATTTATTTTAATTCCTGCTTCAGAAAATATGATTAGAAATATGTTGTTTGTTCATTTTCATTATCATTTTCCTAATGACATCAAACATTTTGCATTCTGTGATAAATTGTATTATGTTTAGGTATATTTAGCGGGTTTTGTAAAGGGAATCCCATATATACTGATCAGATGAGAGGTTAGTAAGAGATGTATGAACAACAATTACTGCTTCACAGCTCCTCAACATCTTATAATCTACATTTGTGGGTAGGTTAGAGAGCTAGACAAAGTGGAGTATGTATAGGATGAAGAGCATTTCTGTGCCAGGCGCATCTTTGAATTCTGGTATGACTTTGGCAATGAAGGGAATTACATGCTGAGAATCTGGAAACGAGTAGCAAGTGAACAAAAAAGAATCTTCAGACATGGTCAGGGAACAGGCGACTGGAATGGTGACTAAGACCAAGAGGTAACTGGGTCAGGAACAATGGCATTGTCAGGGGGACACAAGCCCCTGAATATAATGGTTGCCCCCATGTATCCTTCCAACTGTGATCCTCCCTTGGTTTCCCACTGCTGAGGGCCTCTGCAGCTCATTCCCATGACAGGCTCATGACCTGCCCTGGCTTGCCCACTGGTCATTTCAACCCACCCACTACACACCTTGTAAGTACTGTCTGGTGACGCCACTGGTCAGGAACAAAAGGTGATAATAACGTCCGTGTGCATCAAGATGTGAGCACTTACTGCCATAATACTGTTGTCAGTGAAGTAGAGGTGGAATGACATTTCCTAACATACCTCAGCTGATATCACCAAGACTACTGGTGCCCTCAAAGCCAAGCCTCTGGGTAAGCCATATGACTGACAAAGAGTCATAGCTAGAAGACACTGGATCTCAGAGCAAAATCTGAAGGTGCCCAACCCAGGGGCAGTCACTACGTTTGTAATTGGCTGGGAGCCATATTACAGTACAATCATACATATGCTTTAGGTAATGCCTCAAAATAATTCAATTATAGTCACATTTTAGTTTTAATGACAGAAAATTAGTTGCTATTATTTAATTTATTTTAACTTTATATACTACAGAATTTTAAAAAATTTGGTACCAACAAACACCTTCTAAATCCTTGATAGCTTTGCTGACTGCAGTGGACTCTACCAGCACTAATAGTAACATTTTGTTAGTTATTTTACATGGAAAGTTCCTAGGAATTACAAGGTTGCTTATTACACAACTGAATGTTGGTTGACTTGTGTAGAGTTCTTTACTTCAATCAAATATGCATTGATGGTTCTTTCATCAATGAGTCATTAATACTAGTTTTACATCACATTAAGATATTGATCAGTCTTCAGAACAAACCACTTTGGTCAAACACCTGTACATATGACGTTTTTGGAAAGTTGGCAGAGGTAAATCACCAAGATAATCTCTTCACTTCACCCTGTAGATCAACGTAATGTTCTGCGTGCATGAGTGTTGCTAAATGCTGGCAAGTCTCACTGTTTACACTTCCTGTTGCCTTTTTTGTAGATGGTTGAAGGTGCCGTCTCAAGGTTATCAATCAACGATGTCTTGTGAGAGCACATTAGGTGGAATACATCACTTCCACTTTAACCCTGGGCATAGCTGGCGTGTATCGGCTCCAGTCAAACAATCGCCAGACCTATGCCAGTTTGGGTTGGGTGTGAATCCCTGACTTCTAGACTTGGGAGATTTAAAAGAGCAAACATTCTAGTTACATTTACCTTAGTCCTAATCAGAAGAAACATTAACTTTGTGATAATGTTGTCCAGTAGTTATTTCCGATAGTCATTAATTATCTGTGTGCCCTGCCTTATCTTCATCCATTGTTCTCTTTTTTCTCACAACTCGTGAACACATAACTATATTCGCACACATTTAAATGCCATCCTTATCTTTATTTAAATACAAAATCACATTACAGAAGTAAATCTCAAAAGTGTTAACTATTATTTAGTATTACATGGATATTACATCAAATTTCATCACAGGTCTCACTGATAATGATATTTGAGGAGGCAGATATTTTACATCCATTAAAAATTGTAAAAATTAAACTTTTTTCAAATACTGTTTTAAGAAGCCACAAGATACCTTTCACTTTTTTTTTTACATCTGCTCCTTCTTTTTAGTTGATCATCCTGTTACTGATACTAGGGATGTCATTTGCAAAAAATTCAAAATATACTTTTGTCTACTTTAAGGGGCCGAATTATGAAAGTGCAAGCGGACATGATACAATGTAGTGTATCAAGGACCAGTAAATACAGTAGATTTGCATAAACAACAAATGCATAATAACAAGACAATGCAATTTCAAAGTTCTGTCTATTTCTACTCCCCCTGTACCATGTGACAGCCATCAGCCAATCACAAATGCATATACTTATATTCTGTGAATTCTTGCACATGCTCAGTAGGAGCTGGTGACCTAAAAAGTGTAAATATAAAAAGACTGTGCACATTTTGTTAATGGAAGTAAATTGGAAAGTTGTTGAAAATAGCTGCTCTGTCTGAATCATAAAAGCTCAATTTTGACTTGAGTGCCCCATTAATAAGGAATACGTGATTTTAAAATGAAAAATATGTTAATGTGCAGAAACATAGTTGTTTTAAGCTAAATCTTCATAATGTCAGTAACAGCATATGGGATGCAAATGTTTTATATTCATTTCTATACTGAATGATTGTGCTTTTCTTTACTAGTAATAGAACTGCTAAACCTGTACACAATCTTACAGCATCTGTGATCACCAGAGCACTAACCCTGTACTGAGCCCTTTTTTCACAGGTTTAATTTCTCAAGCGATTCATGTAAAAATATGATCTTACAATAATGCTGTGTCAGCAGAGTCAGAACTGTTCCCTAAATTGTCTCTTGTTCGCAATGTTGCTCCTATGATAGTAACACAGTAGTCTAAATACCGCAGTGATATCACCATGACCGTATAAATGCTGCCTGTGCAGGAATATCTCAGACTTCATTGTTTCCATGAGAGTCAAACTCATTATAAAGGGACATGAAACCCAAAATTTTCAAAAACTGTAAGTGGATCTTCGGGGGTTAGTGTTAGTTTTTTTTAAGGGTTTATTGGGTGGGTTTTAATTTTAGCTTAGGGACTTTGGGCAGTAAAAGAGCTAAATGCCCTTTTAAGGGCAATGCCCATACAAATGCCCTTTTCAGGGCAATGGGGAGCTTAGGTTTTTTAGATAGGTTTTTATTTGGGGGAAGGTTGGTTGTGTGGGTGGTGGGTTTTACTGTTGGGGGGTGTTTTTTTTTTTTTTTTTTGTTTACAGGTATGAGAGCTGATTTCTTTGGGGCAATGCCCCGCAAAAGACCCTTTTAAGGGCTATTGGTAGTTTATTGTAGGCTAGGGTTTATTTTTTATTTTTGTATTTTGATAGGGCTATTAGATTAGGTGTAATTAGTTTAAATATTTGATAATTTCTTTTTTATTTTGTGTAATTTAGTGTTTTTTATTTTTTTGTAACTTAGTTGTTATTTTTTGTAACTTAGTAATTTTTAATTATAGCTTTAAATAATTTGAGTAGGGTTAAGTTTTTAAATATGTAATATAGTTAATTTAATTTTTAGTTTAATGTAATTTTAGTATAATAGTTAGGGTAGGTTAATTAATAGTTTAATATAGTTTATTTTAATTCTACAGGTAAGTTTAAATTTATTATAAGATAGGGATGAGGTAATTATAATGTAAAGTTATCGGGTTGTTAGGTTTAGGGGTTAATAGTTTAATTTAGTTTATGGCGATGTGGGGGGCTGGCGGTTTAGGGGTTAATCGGTTAAGTTAGTGGTAGCGATGTGGGAGGCCAGGGGTTTAGGGGTTAATAATTTTATTACAGTTGCGGTGGGGTCTGGGAGCAGCGGGATAGGGGTTAATATATTTATTTAGTTGTGGCGGGGTCCAGGAGCGGCGGGATAGGGGTTAATACATTTATTTAGTTGCAGCGGCGTCCGGGAGTGGTGGGATCGGGGTTAATATATTTATTTTGTTGCGGTGGGCTCCGGGAGCGGCCGGATAGGGGTTAATAAGTTAAATTTATGTTGTGGCGGGGTCTGGGAGCGGCGGAATAGGGGTTAATAACATTATGTAGGTGACGGCAATGTCAGGGCGGCAGATTAGGGGTGTTTAGACTCAGGGTACATGTTAGGGTGTAAGATGTAAACATAAAATTTATTCTAGCATAGAAATCAATGGGATATCCGGCAGCAGCGAACATAAGCTTTCGCTGCTTTCAGACTCCCATTGATTCCTATGTCATCCGCGGCCTCCAGGGTGGCGGATTAAAAACCAGGTACGCTGGGCCTTAATAGTGGTGAGCGTACCTGTTAGAAGTTTGATAAATGGCAAAAGTTGTCAGATAGTGCCAAATTTGTATTCGGAACATCTTTAATTACGTTAGCATCGATCTGTGTCAGATTGAGACCGGCGGATGGTATGTTACGTCACAAATTTCAACTTTTGCCGGTCTATAGGTTTTGATAAATGGGTCGAATCAAGCTCACCACAATTACACTGCGGAATTCCAGCGTATTTGTGGTTGTTGGCTTGATAAATATCCCTCTAGAAGTAAATTTGAAACATGTTTTTTTTATTGCATGCACTGGGGCCGATTTATCATGGCCTGAATTGGGCCAAATACCCCTGTTTCTGCGCGAGACTTCAGGCTTGCCGGAAACAGGAGTTAAGAAGCAGCGGTCATAAGACCGCTGCTCCTTAACTCGTACGCCTCCTCTGAGGCTGTGGACATCAATCTGCCTGATCATGTACGATGGGGTTAATTGACACCCCCTGCTAGCGGCTGATTGGCCGTGAATCTGCAGGGGGCAACATTGAACAAGTAGAACTGCTTGTGCAATGTTAAATGCCGACAGCATATGCTGTCGGCATTCACTGATGTCCGCCAGACATTGATAAATCGGCCCAGCTGTCTGAATCACAAAAGAAAGAAATTTGGTTTAAAATCCCTTTAAACTTACATTATTCAGACAGAGCATGCAATTTTAAAACATATAAATTCACTTCTATTAATCAAATTTACTCTGTTCTTTTTGGGTCATTTGTTAAAAAGCATTTTATCGCTGCAGAATCTTTTGGCACTCTACAAATAACTAATAATCATAGCAATAATATTTACATATCCTCAGCAGCAATGCCATAGTGGGAGCTAGCTGATGATTGGTGGCTACGCACATATACCTTTTGTCATTGGCTTACCAAACATGTTTAGCTATAGCTGATTTTAACATCTTATAAGGAGTCAAAACACTGACAGCACATTATTAGAATCATCCCCTGGATTTCTAATGAGCAATTAACAAGCTGTATTATATTATGTTTACTGACATTTCCAGATTTATTATCAAACATCAAACAATCTATTGTAAACGTCTGGTATCTTCCCATCACATGATAAAATATTTAGAGGTTTTGATGTCTGGAGTTTATCAGTTTTCATTGAAGTACTTTTTATTACCACACCTAGATATTGTATATGGTCGCCTTAAACATACACAGCAAATCAGTCCCATAAACAGTGCAGAACTCCACCGCTTCAGTGTAGGGGAACAGCTGCATGGGCACACGTGTGCATATCAGCTGCAGATACATAACGCATGCATCTGAAAGGCACAGTCAAAATTAAACATTCATGATTCAGTAAGAGAATTCCAGTTTTCATTACCAAATGTGCTTCGTTCTGTTGGTAATCTGTGTTAAAGAGTAAACCTAGATAAGCTTTGGAGTGTGCATGTGGTAATCTGTGTTAAATAGTAAATTTAGATAGGTTAAGAAGCACTCACGTGGTAATCTTAAAGAGTAAACTAAATTAGGCTTAGGAGCATGCACGTGTCTTAAAGGGACAGTCTACACCAGAATTTTTATTGTTTTAAAAGATACATAATCCCTTTATTACCCATTTCCCAGTTTTGCATAACCAACACAGTTATAATAATATACTTTTAACCTCTGTGATTATCTTGTATCTAAGCCTCTGCAAACTGCCCCTTTTTTCAGTTCTTTTGACAGACTTGCAGTCTAGCCAATCAGTGCCTGCTCCCAGATTACTTCACGTGCACGAGCACAGTGTTATCTATATGAAATATGTGAACTAACACCCTCTAATGGTGAAAAACTGTTAAAATGCAATCTGAAAGAGGTGGGCTTCAAGGTCTAAGAAATTAGCATATGAACCTCCTAGGTTAAGCTTTCAACTAAGAATACCAAGAGAACAAAGCAAAATTGGTGATAAAAATAAATTGGAAATTTTTTTAAAATTGCATGCTCTATCTGAATCATGAAAGTTTATTTTGGCCTAGACTGTCCCTTTAAGCAGTCTATGGCAGCAGTGTTTATTACTAAGAGCAAGATTTATCAAGCGCTATCACAATTCTCTTTTTTATTCTCCTAAGCGTTCGCCTCAGCGTGCCTCTGGAGAAGCGCATCTGTGCTCCCAAATTTATCAAAAAAATGGTGTTATTTATTGCACTTAAATTCCTCCAGTAGAATTAGTACATGGGCCTAATTTATCATTTGAAGCTATGTGTAAAGCTTGCTTACAGAAATGAATACCCATAAAAACAAAGCATTTTACATATTTATTTGTTTGCGTTTATTTGCATCTTATTTTTGCGTCCTTTTACAGAACTTATTTTTATGGCTTCTGTCTCTATTGAAAATGGAAGAAATGTCCAGTTCACGCTTCCAGAGAATTATATTCTTGTTTAAAGGGACAGGAAACCCCCAAATGTTCTTTCATGATTTGAATAGAAAATGCAATTTTAAGCAACTAATTTACTGTTATTATCAATTTGTCTTTGTTCTCTTGATATCTTTATTTGAAAAAGCAGGAAGGTGAGCTTAGGAGCAGGACAATTTTTAGTTCAGCACCTGGGTAGTGCTTGCTGATTGGTGGCTAAATGTTGTAACATGAATAAGGTCATATAGACCGAAACGTCGTCGTACTATCTGTGGTGAATATTTTATTTACTTATCAAGGAACGGTGCTGCTATTTTTTGGATGATATGATACAGTGATATGGGTTTATGCAGAACCCAATAGCGTGCACTTATTAATCATGAAGGTGCTGGACACTCTTGTGAATAGCCAAATATGTGCAGCCACCAATCAGCAGCTCCTGAGCCTACCTATGTATGATTTTTAACAAAGCATGCCAAGAGAACAAAACAAATTAGATAATAGAATTAAATTTAAAAGTTGTTTAAAATTGCATGTTTTATATGAATTATGAAAGAAAACAAATTGGGTGGTGTTAGGTTAGGGGGGTTAGCTGGTTAGGGGGATTAGAGGTTAGTGGGGACTTTGCCATGGGGGTTGTGGCAGTTTAGGGGTTAATAGTTTAGAGTGGTAGTTTGTGGTGGGCTATGTAGGTTAATATTGTAGTAGGGATTTTGCGCTGGGCTATGTGGAGGTTTAGGGGTTATTAGAGTAGGGGTCTTATGGCAATTCGGGTTAGCGTGCAAGTAAGGGTTTTAGGGGTTTTTTTCCCCAATTTTCTAGCTCCATTAATAACTATGGGGGAGTATGTTAATGCGGTCACAATATTGTAAATTTAGCTCTTTTAGCAGGTCGGGTTAGTGTTGAGTGAAAACTTTTTACTTTTAATTTATAAAACGAGCGGTATCCGATGCGAAGAGCCGAAGTGAAACGTGGTTAGCGCACAAGCAGAAGCGATAAGTAGCTTCTAATCTAGCCCATAGTGATCAAGACATGTGAACGCTCTAGAGACTACCTCAGTATGCTCTCATGGAAATTATATGTTTAAAAAAAATAATAATAATTAAAAAAAATTAGGAAAATAAAATTAATTGAAAGATTATTTTTTTTTTATCTGAATCATCAACGTTTTATTTTGACTTCAGAGTCCCTGTAGCAAATTTAAGATCTGACAATAGGCAACATATACAGTGAGCTTTGTAGGTGTTTAACATCTTCTACATTACAGGGTATAATCTGTTGGAAATACTGTTTTGCTTTAGTTATGAATTGTTTATGTAGCTTAGTATATAAGGTCCATTCTCATGTTGGCTTGTCATGAACAATCAAAACACTAAGATAATTAGTTTTTACTACCTGATGACACTGAACAAAGTTTGGATGTAGAGTGAGGTTAAAAGGATCACTTGGAAGGTAACTGGTTTATGTTGTTTTATAGCTACCATAAATAACTTGTGATATGTCATCAATATAACCTGTTATCATTTCACTTTTCAACTAGAACTGTTAAAATTAAACTCTATAGACAGCCTGGAACTTTATTCTGATGCTTGTCTCATTGTATATCATCTGACAATGAGAGCAGCGCACATGTGATTGGGATTTGGACAACTGTAAAAAAAAAAATTTAATAAATTGCATACATGTAAAAAAAACAATAAGAACTAGATTATGCGTAAAGTGCAAATTTGAGCTCCCACAAGTGCTTTATCTGTGGTCAATTTTTTTTACCGTTGTTGCGCACGTATTACAGGGCGCAAGTAAAACTTTTGCACTCTCACGGTCGCATCCTTGTGCAGAAAAAAAAGACTGTGTAGTTGTGAACACAGGATCGTATACCCTCATAGACTTTAATGGAGCTATGTTTAGAACAAAAAATGAACAGTAATATGTATAGAAATACATGTATGTATATATATATATATATATATATATATATACTGTATACATACTTATATACATGTGTTCCTATGGATCCCTATGTGAAAACACTTTTGGCATGTTTTTTTTCTAAGACCTACATTTCATATCTTTGAGCCCTTATAACTTTTTTATGCATTTTTAAAAAGTTTTATTTTTATTAGCTAATGTTATTATGATATTACTATGATAGTGTAACTGCACTTTTAAATGTATTTTTGATGTGGGTTTTGACACTTTTTTGACTCGCCTAACAGTTAATCAGAGTTTTGAAATTACGGTAATCATTCTAGCGTAAATTGCGGTTGCATTCATGCTTTCGTATTTACTTTCAACTTGTAATACGGGCAGGATTTAACTTATGTGCAAATAACCCGATAACGCTTGAGCGCAAAAGATAGCGTGCCACTCAGAATATAACCCTAAATGAGTTACCCGTATAACAAATGTGACAAAAGTTTAGTTGATTCGTTAATGTGGTTTAAACTGTTATTCTACACTCAGGAAAAAAATGTCCAATTTTACACTATTCACTAACGATTTAGCAATATCAGTTGAATGATTCCAGTGCTTATATAAATACAGTGGATATAAAAAGTCTACACACCCTTATGAAGTTGGACATTTTTGAAATATAAAGACAGAAATAACAACAATGTAAATGTCAGGCTTTTTTTCATCTGTAATGTGGTCTTTCAACACCAAAAATCCAGAGAAAAAAACAATAGTAAATCCTAGCATTTGTTTGTGAAATGCTAGGATTTACCAGTGGGACAAATAAAGAGGACTTTCAGTCATGAAGAGTGTTGTTTTTAGAAAAAGTCTAACAATTACATTGTTGTTATTTTTGTCTTTATATTTCAAAAACCTGCAATATCATAAGGGTGTGTTTATATCCAGTGTGTGTGTGTATATATATATATAAACCAAACAAAGTGCACTCCAGATTTTCAACAAACACAAGCCTTGGGTGCTGGTCACAGAAGCAATATGAACAAACAGAATAGCACTCCAAAGGTCTTTCAAAAGTAGTAGTCACTTTAATAGTGAACGTTTTCGGATCACAAGGGATCCGTCCTCAGACTTACAAAAGTCTGAGGACGGATCCCTTGTGATCCGAAAGCGTTCACTATTAAAGTGACTACTACTTTTGAAAGACCTTAGGAGTGCTATTCTGTTTGTTCATATAAATATATATACATATGTGTGTGTTACGGGTAAAGTAAGAAATTTTAGGATTACCCAGGTTAAAAGGACATTACCAAAACGGCTGTGGGTAAAGCCCGGTGTACTGCAATTTCCCCATCTACACTATTTCTTTTGCCTCCGCACAGCCGATCCTCTTGCATCCACCCTAAGTAAACCTTGGGGAATGTGATTTACAAGGGGGGCTTTGCCGCCCTTGACCCCCCAGGCGGAAGCAAAAAAGATAGTGAAGATGGGGGAATTACAGTACATCTTATATATGTTTGATGTGGTGACTCTATGCACTCTGAGAGGATTTATGATCTTACACCGGGCTTTACCCAGAGCCACTTGGGTAATGTCCATTTTACCCAGGTAATCCTAGGATTACCCAATATCTAACTTTACCCGCAACATATATAGATAGATGATAGATATTTAGATAATTGATATATAGATAGATAGATAGATAGATAGATAGATAGATAATAAATAGATGATGGATAGATAGATAGATAGATAGATAGATAGATAGATAGATAGATAGATAGATGGATAGATAGACAGATGATAAATAGGTGGGTAGATAGATGATAGGTAGATACCTAGAGATAGATAGATAGATGATAGATAGATAGATAGATAGATAGACAGACAGATAGATAGACGGACTGACTGACTGATAGAGTATTATTTATTTTTAAGTTTAATCTTCTGTCCTCTGCTGTCCTGAAGAACATAGAATAGATGACTGTTTTTCATCAACAAACTAATTCTGAATGAATGTATGGGCAAATATTAGACAATTATTTGTTTTTTTCTGAAGAAAAAAAATATCAAAAATATTTTTTTGTCTGTGCAAATTGTAAGTTACATGAAACAACATAAAATGTGGCCCTAAATACATTGTATATGCACAGTATAGAGCTCAAAGTGATGCACTCGTTAAACAAGACATCTATCATTCTGAAAAAAATGTCTATGTTTACGTCAGATTCACAGGACTCTTCTTCCGATTTGCTATGGTGAACTCACATTTCCAGGGTTTTTGTTTTGCTTTCCATTTGCCCTGTAAACATTATCAAGTATATTTATCTTTCATTATCTGTTGACATCCTGATAATTGTAGATAGCTTCCTGTCAACCTAAAGAGATCAGATGATAACGTATCTCACAAGCACAGATGGATATTACACTT
This sequence comes from Bombina bombina, assembly GCF_027579735.1. Taxonomy (NCBI): domain Eukaryota; kingdom Metazoa; phylum Chordata; class Amphibia; order Anura; family Bombinatoridae; genus Bombina; species Bombina bombina. The sequence goes on from NC_069509.1 coordinate 46,899,603, forward strand.
GCAAGAGTAATCAGATACCAAGTGAGACAATAACCTTAAAGCAAGGGAACACTTCTATAGGACCAGATGATAGAGAAAATATGAATCTCACATTGGAAGAGGAGAAGGACTATGGTCAAAACCAATGGGTAAGATACTTTGCAAATGAGTGGAAAATAGCTAGCTAGTGATAGGTTACTACATGCATATGCCTCTTGTCATTGGTTCACCAAATGTGTTCAGCTAGCTCCCAGTATTGTATTGTTGCTCTGGAACTGACTTTAACTATGTGTTTAACTCTATTTGCGGGAGTTTAACACATAGTTATATACAAGCAATAGTGCTATAATAAATTAGAGCACTTTGTTTCTTTAAGGTGATATTATGTTCATAATTATTTGAGGCTGATGGGAAAATAAAATTACAACACATTGGAAACATAATTGCAATAAAGATTTTATAAATGCATGTAAGTTAAATGTTAATTTACATTCTGTTTTTTTATGTTAAATTAATGTCACTGGATAGCACAGAATCTTGCAAACACCAACAAGGGGCTCACTGTGCATGTTCTCGAAGGCATGGTATGGAATTTCACCTAAACCAAAGGAAATTAATCTGCTATATTGCAAAAGGATATCTTAGCAAAAAATACATTTTATACAGTTTTTTTACAATCTGATGATTGTTTATAAAAAAGGTGACATTAAAGTAACTTTAACAACTACCTGACGCCTCATTACCTGTTTTTCTATTAGGGCTGAACTTACGACTGATAACATTGTTACACATTACTTTTTTTTACTTTTATTTGTCTTTTTTTTTTTTTAATTTGGACAATCGAACATTGTGACTATTTGATACAAAAGTCATAACTATAAGTGATATAACTCAAACTAGAATTTTAGACAGGTATGTACAGGTACATTTCAAGTATAGATGTAACAAGCTATGTAGATATATTTTACGTTGTAGAGTTGATATAACTCTATTCCAACTAAGGTACGGAATGCAATTCTTTCACATAATATAATATATAAAAATAAATCTGTGATAAAGTAAAAGGAATAGAAAGGGGGCAGAGAGCTGGTTGGGGGGCTAGATGGGTTTTTCTCATTACTTTTAATATTTCTTTACTGGTTCTGAGGATAATGGGAAGTCACAAAACCATCAAGATTATCTTGAAATGTGTTGATCAATGCATAGAAATGTATCAATTACCAACCTATTCTTTGTGTACAACTAATCTATAGCATAATGCACACATATTAGATAGGTTAGTATGTTAGGCAAAAAAATTAAATTAAATTAAAAAAACAACTAAAATAGTTACATGGCCTCACTTCCAATTGAGAAGTTACATTCACAAACGTCATAAAATGTCAGATATAGTTTAGCAATATCAGTTCAGTTCCAATAGATTATATTTCACAAAGTCAGATAAATACATTTACTTCATTGATTGCGCTTTTGCTGGTGATAAATTGGGAAAGTGTCACAGATACAGGGTTATCAACAAGCTTACAAATACTTTCAGGTGCTTGTCTTTGCCATATATTATATATTATAGTAAATAAGGGTTTTATCTAGGTAATAAATTATAAAGCTAATATACAGATTGCCCCAGTTTTAGGGGATGTGATGTATAATTTCCTGAAGTAAACACACACAATGGCGATTTTCTAAAGTGCGGATGGACATGATACGATCTAGCGTATCATGTCCGCCGCACAACGATAAATGCCAACAGCATACGCTGTCGGCATTTATCATTGCACAAGCAGTTTTGGTGAACTGCTTGTGCAATGCTGCCCCCTGCAGATTCGCGGCCGCTAGCAAGGGGTGTCAATCAGCCGGATCTTATAGGATCAGATGGATTGAAGACCGCAGCCTCAGAGGCAGCGAACAAGTTATGGAGCAGAGGTCTTTAGACAGCTGGTTCATAACTAGTGTTTCCGGCGAGTCTGAAGGCTCACTCAGTAACAGGGGCATCAAGCTTGATAATTTGGCTCCTATGTGTGCTGAACATTTAGAAGGCTGCCAGAATGTAGATAGCCCAGGATAAAATAGATTATGTACATTCAATTATTCCTGGACCCTTCACAGTTCAGCTGAGCAGCTAAAGAAGGTCCATTTGTCATTTGGTCTTTAAAGGGACAGTCTACATGATTTTTTCTTATTGTTAAAAAGATAGATAATGGGGCCCCGTGTTTCTGGCGAGCTTGCAGGCTCGCCAGAAACACCAGTTATGAAGCAGCGGTCACAAAGACCACTGCTCCATTACCTGTCCACCTGCTCTGAGCAGGCGGACAGACATCGCCGCAATTCAACCCGATCAAGTACAATCAGGTTGATTGACACCCCCTGCTGGCGGCTGATTGGCCGCGAATCTGCAGGGGGCGGTGTTGCACCAGCAGCTCACAAGAACTGCTGGTGCAATGCTGAATACGGAGAGCGTCTTGCTCTCCGCATTCAGCGAGATCTGTCGGACCTGATCCGCACTGTCAGATCAGGTCCGACAGACCTTTGTTAAATAGGCCCCTATGCCTTTACTACCCATTCCCCAGCTTTGCACAACCAACACAGTTATATTAATATACTTTATAACCTCTAACTCTCTGTCTGTCTCCAAGTCCCTGCAGGCTACCTCTTACTCTTAACCAAGTGCATTTTATTAGCTTTTCACAGCCAGACAGTACTAGTTCATGTGTGCCATATAGATAAAAATGTGCCCACTCCTGTGGATTTATGCAGGAACCAGCACTAAATGGCAATAATGCAGGTCTGTAAAAAGCAATGAGATAAGGGGCAGTCTGGAGAGGCTTAGATACAGGTAATTACAGAGGTAAAAACGTTTAATAATATTTCCACATTGGGAAACAGTAATAAAGGGATTATCTTTCTTTTTAAACAACAAACATGTTCAAGTAGACTGTCCCTTTAATAAAAGATCTGGTGAGTACCAGGGATAGGCACAAACCAAGCCTGTGGCGGACATTTTCTAAAGTAAAGACCTTAGTGATGGACACCAAGGTACATTTCAAATTAAAAACATCATTATATAGTGCTGAATGTTATTATACTGATGCAGATACCACTGACCCTATAACCAGCCCTCCTCTGGCTATACCCATGTGCCAGTGTCACTACTGTGTCATTATATAGTGCTGAATGTTATTATACTGATGCAGATACCACTGACCCTATAACCAGCCCTCCTCTGGCTATACCCATGTGCCAGTGTCACTACTGTGTCATTATATAGTGCTGGGTGTTATTATACTGGTGCAGATACCACTGATCCTATAACCAGCCCTCCTCTGGCTATACCCATGTGCCAGTGTCACTACTGTGTCATTATATAGCGCTGGGTGTTATTATACTGATACAGATACCACTGATTCTATAACCAGCCTTCCTCTGGCTATACCCATGTGCCAGTGTCACTACTGTGTCATTATATAGTGCTGGGTGTTATTATACTGATGCAGATACCACTGATCCTATAACCAGCCCTCCTCTGGCTATACCCATGTGCCAGTGTCACTACTGTGTCATTATATAGTGCTGGGTGTTATTATACTGATGCAGATACCACTGATCCTATAACCAGCCCTCCTCTGGCTATACCCATGTGCCAGTGTCACTACTGTGTCATTATATAGTGCTGGGTGTTATTATACTGATGCAGATACCACTGATCCTATAACCAGCCCTCCTCTGGCTATACCCATGTGCCAGTGTCACTACTGTGTCATTATATAGTGCTAGGTGTTATTATACTGATGCAGATACCACTGATCCTATAACCGGCCCTCCTCTAGCTATACCCATGTGCCAGTGTCACTACTGTGTCATTATATAGCGCTGGGTGTTATTATACTGATGCAGATACCACTGATCCTATAACCAGCCCTCCTCTGGCTATACCCATGTGCCAGTGTCACTACTGTGTCATTATATAGTGCTGGGTGTTATTATACTGATGCAGATACCACTGATTCTATAACCAGCTCTCCTCTTTCTATACCCATGTGCCAGTGTCACTACTGTGTCATTATATAGTGCTGGGTGTTATTATACTGATGCAGATACCACTGATCCTATAACCAGCCCTCCTCTTGCTATACCCATGTGCCAGTGTCACTACTGTGTCATTATATAGTGCTGGGTGTTATTATACTGATGCAGATACCACTGATCCTATAACCAGCCCTCCTCTTGCTATACCCATGAGCCAGTGTCACTACTGTATCATTATATAGAGCTGGGTGTTATTATACTGATGCAGATACCACTGATCCTATAACCAGCCCTTGTCTGGCTATACCCATGAGCCAGTGTCACTACTGTGTCATTATATAGTGTTGGGTGTTATTATACTGATGCAGATACCATTGATCCTATAACCAGCTCTCCTCTGGCTATACCCATGTGCCAGTGTCACTACTGTGTCATTATATAGAGCTGGGTGTTATTATACTGATGCAGATACCACTGACCCTATAACCAGCCCTCCTCTGGCTATACCCATGTGCCAGTATCACTACTGTGTCATTATATAGAGCTGGGTGTTATTATACTGATGCAGATACCACTGACCCTATAACCAGCCCTTGTCTGGCTATACCCATGTGCCAGTATCACTACTGTGTCATTATATAGAGCTGGGTGTTATTATACTGATGCAGATACCACTGATCCTATAACCAGCCCTCCTATGGCTATACCCATGTGCCAGTGTCACTACTGTGTCATTATATAGTGCTGGGTGTTATTATACTGATGCAGATACCACTGATCCTATAACCAGCCCTCCTCTGGCTATACCCATGTGCCAGTGTCACTACTGTATCATTATATAGAGCTGGGTGTTATTATACTGATGCAGATACCACTGATCCTATAACCAGCCCTCCTCTGGCTATACCCATGTGCCAGTGTCACTACAGTGTCATTATATAGAGCTGGGTGTTATTATACTGATGCAGATACCACTGATCCTATAACCAGCCTTCCTCTGGCTATACCCATGTGCCAGTGTCACTACTGTGTAATTATATAGTGCTGGGTGTTATTATACTGATCCAGATACCACTGATCCTATAACCAGCCCTCCTCTGGCTATACCCATGTGCCAGTGTCACTACTGTGTCATTATAAAGCGCTGGGTGTAATTATACTGATGCAGATACCACTGACCCTATAACCAGCCCTCCTCTGGCTATACCCATGTGCCAGTGTCACTACTGTGTCATTATAAAGCGCTGGGTGTTATTATACTGATGCAGATACCACTGACCCTATAACCAGCCTTCCTCTGGCTATACTCATGAGCCAGTGTCACTACTGTGTCATTATATAGTGCTGGGTGTTATTATACTGATGCAGATACCACTGATCCTATAACCAGCCCTCCTCTGGCTATACCCATGAGCCAGTGTCACTACTGTGTCATTATATAGTGCTGGGTGTTATTATACTGATGCAGATACCACTGATCCTATAACCAGCCCTTGTCTGGCTATACCCATGAGCCAGTGTCACTACTGTGTCATTATATAGTGCTGGGTGTTATTATACTGATGCAGATACCACTGATCCTATAACCAGCCCTCCTCTGGCTATACCCATGTGCCAGTGTCACTACTGTGTCATTATATAGTGCTGGGTGTTATTATACTGATGCAGATACCACTAACCCTATAACCAGCCCTCCTCTGGCTATACCCATGAGCCAGTGTCACTACTGTGTCATTATATAGCACTGGGTGTTATTATACTGATACAGATACCACTGATCCTATAACCAGCCCTCCTCTTGCTATACCCATGTGCCAGTGTCACTACTGTGTCATTATAAAGCGCTGGGTGTTATTATACTGATACAGATACCACTGATCCTATAACCAGCCCTCCTCTTGCTATACCCATGTGCCAGTGTCACTTCTGTGTCATATAGTGCTGGGTGTTATTATACTGATACAGATACCACTGATCCTATAACCAGCCCTCCTCTGGCTATACCCATGTGCCAGTGTCACTACTGTGTCATTATATAGTGCTGGGTGTTATTATACTGATACAGATACCACTGATCCTATAACCATCACTCCTCTGGCTATACCCATGTGCCAGTGTCACTACTGTGTCATTATATAGTTCTGAATGTTATTATACTGATACAGATACCACTGATCCTATAACCAGCTCTCCTCTTTCTATACCCATGTGCCAGTGTCACTACTGTGTCGTTATCTAGTGCTTGGTGTTATTATACTGATACAGATACCACTGATCCTATAACCAGCCCTCCTCTGGCTATACCCATGTGCCAGTGTCACTTCTGTGTCATTATATAGTGCTGGGTGTTATTATACTGATACAGATACCACTGATCCTATAACCAGCCCTTGTCTGGCTATACTCATGAGCCAGTGTCACTTCTGTGCCTTTGTATAGTGCTGGGTGTTATTATACTGATGCAGATACCACTGATTCTATAACCAGCCTTCCTATGGCTATACCCATGAGCCAGTGTCACTACTGTGTCATTATATAGTGCTGGGTGTTATTATACTGATGCAGATACCACTGATCCTATAACCAGCCCTCCTCTGGCTATACCCATGTGCCAGTGTCACTACTGTGTCATTATATAGTGCTGGGTGTTATTATACTGATGCAGATACCACTGATTCTATAACCAGCCTTCCTATGGCTATACCCATGTGCCAATGTCACTACTGTGTCATTATATAGCGCTGGGTGTTATTATACTGATGCAGATACCACTGATTCTATAACCAGCCTTCCTATGGCTATACCCATGTGCCAATGTCACTACTGTGTCATTATATAGCGCTGGGTGTTATACTGATACAGATACCACTGATCCTATAACCAGCCCTCCTATGGCTATACCCATGTGCCAGTATCACTACTGTGTCATTATATAGTGCTGGGTGTTATTATACTGATGCAGATACCACTGATCCTATAACCATCACTCCTCTGGCTATACTCATGAGCCAGTGTCACTACTGTGTCATTATATAGCGCTGGGTGTTATTATACTGATACAGATACCACTGATCCTATAACCAGCTCTCCTCTTTCTATACCCATGTGCCAGTATCACTACTGTGTCATTATATAGCGTTGGGTGTTATTATACTGATACAGATACCACTGATCCTATAACCAGCCCTCCTATGGCTATACCCATGTGCCAGTATCACTACTGTGTCATTATATAGTGCTGGGTGTTATTATACTGATACAGATACCACTGATCCTATAACCAGCTCTCCTCTGGCTATACCCATGTGCCAGTATCACTACTGTGTCATTATATAGTGCTGGGTGTTATTATACTGATACAGATACCACTGATCCTATAAGCAGCCTTCCTCTGGCTATACCCATGAGCCAGTGTCACTACTGTGTCATTATATAGTGCTGGGTGTTATTATACTGATGCAGATACCACTGACCCTATAACCAGCCCTCCTCTGGCTATACGCATGTGCCAGTGTCACTACTGTGTCATTATATAGTGCTGGGTGTTATTATACTGATGCAGATACCACTGATCCTATAACCAGCCCTCCTCTGGCTATACCCATGTGCCAGTGTCCCTTCTGTGTCTTTGTATAGTGCTGGGTGTTATTATACTGATGCAGATACCACTGATCCTATAACCAGCCCTCCTCTGGCTATACCCATGTGCCAATGTCACTACTGTGTCATTATATAGCGCTGGGTGTTATTATACTGATACAGATACCACTGATCCTATAACCAGCTCTCCTCTGGCTATACCCATGAGCCAGTGTCACTACAGTGTCATTATATAGTGCTGGGTGTTATTATACTGATGCAGATACCACTGATCCTATAACCATCACTCCTCTGGCTATACCCATGTGCCAGTGTCACTACTGTGTCATTATATAGTGCTGGGTGTTATTATACTGATACAGATACCACTGATCCTATAACCAGCTCTCCTCTTTCTATACCCATGTGCCAGTATCACTACTGTGTCATTATATAGCGTTGGGTGTTATTATACTGATACAGATACAACTGATCCTATAACCAGCCTTCCTCTGGCTATACCCATGAGCCAGTGTCACTACTGTGTCATTATATAGCGCTGGGTGTTATACTGATACAGATACCACTGATCCTATAACCAGCCCTCCTATGGCTATACCCATGTGCCAGTATCACTACTGTGTCATTATATAGTGCTGGGTGTTATTATACTGATGCAGATACCACTGATCCTATAACCATCACTCCTCTGGCTATACTCATGAGCCAGTGTCACTACTGTGTCATTATATAGCGCTGGGTGTTATTATACTGATACAGATACCACTGATCCTATAACCAGCTCTCCTCTTTCTATACCCATGTGCCAGTATCACTACTGTGTCATTATATAGCGTTGGGTGTTATTATACTGATACAGATACCACTGATCCTATAACCAGCCCTCCTATGGCTATACCCATGTGCCAGTATCACTACTGTGTCATTATATAGTGCTGGGTGTTATTATACTGATACAGATACCACTGATCCTATAACCAGCTCTCCTCTGGCTATACCCATGTGCCAGTATCACTACTGTGTCATTATATAGTGCTGGGTGTTATTATACTGATACAGATACCACTGATCCTATAAGCAGCCTTCCTCTGGCTATACCCATGAGCCAGTGTCACTACTGTGTCATTATATAGTGCTGGGTGTTATTATACTGATGCAGATACCACTGACCCTATAACCAGCCCTCCTCTGGCTATACGCATGTGCCAGTGTCACTACTGTGTCATTATATAGTGCTGGGTGTTATTATACTGATGCAGATACCACTGATCCTATAACCAGCCCTCCTCTGGCTATACCCATGTGCCAGTGTCCCTTCTGTGTCTTTGTATAGTGCTGGGTGTTATTATACTGATGCAGATACCACTGATCCTATAACCAGCCCTCCTCTGGCTATACGCATGTGCCAGTGTCACTACTGTGTCATTATATAGCGCTGGGTGTTATTATACTGATACAGATACCACTGATCCTATAACCAGCTCTCCTCTTTCTATACGCATGTGCCAGTGTCACTACTGTGTCATTATATAACGCTGGGTGTTATTATACTGTTGTAGATACCACTGATCCTATAACCAGCACTCCTCTGGCTATACGCATGTGCAAGTGTCACTACTGTGTCATTATATAGTGCTGGGTGTTATACTGATGCAGATACCACTGATCCTATAACCAGCACTCCTCTGGCTATACGCATGTGCCAGTGTCACTACTGTGTCATTATATAGTGCTGGGTGTTATACTGATGAAGATACCACTGATCCTACAACCAGCCCTTGTCTGGCTATACGCATGTGCCAGTGTCACTTCTGTGTCTTTGTATAGTGCTTGGTGTTATTATACAGATGCATATACCACTGACCCTTTAACCAGCCCTTGTCTGGCTATACACATGTGCCAGTGTCACTACTGTGTCATTATATAGCGCTGGGTGTTATTATACTGATGCAGATACCACTGACCCTTTAACCAGCCCTTGTCTGGCTATACACATGTGCCAGTGTCACTACTGTGTCATTATATAGCGCTGGGTGTTATTATACTGATGCAGATACCACTGACCCTATAAACAGCTCTTGTCTGGCTATATGCATGTGCCAGTGTCACTACTGTGTCATTATATAGTGCTGGGTGTTATTATACTGATGCAGATACCACTGATCCTATAACCAGCCCTCCTCTGGCTATAACCATGTGCCAGTGTCACCACTGTGTCATTATATAGTGCTGGGTGTTATTATACTGATACAAATACCACTGACCCTATAACCAGCCCTTGTCTGGCTATATCCATGAGCCAGTGTCACTACTGTGTCATTATATAGCGCTGGGTGTTATTATACTGATGCAGATACCACTGACCCTATAACCAACCCATGTCTGGCTATACGCATGTGCCAGTGTCACTACTGTGTCATTATATAGTGCTGGGTGTTATTATACTGATGCAGATACCACTGACCCTATAACCAGCCCTCCTCTGGCTATACCCATGTGCCAGTGTCACTTCTGTGTCTTTGTAAAGAGCTGGGTGTTATTATACAGATGCAGATACACATCCAGTATTTCACTCAGGCTTTATTTATTCCATAACTTATAACCCAATATCGCTAGCAGTCTCTTGACAAGCCACTAACTTTATTCACACTACATATTCTCCCTATCCTTTTATTTAATCAGAAAGAAAAGATATACTAAGGTTATGAATCACAACCTTATTATATATTTTCTTTCTATTTAAATACTACTTAGAATAAACCTCAGGTACTGGTTAAAGTGCTTTACATTTGAATATAAAGCTCCAGGGACACAGTGGCAGCTTGCTTCTTGAATCTTCCCTCTCTCTCTGTCTCACTCAGAGTCATTTTCTGGTACTAAGCAGCATCACGTGGGAGTGGCCACAACCCTGCGAAACGTGGCGCCGTGTGTGTTAAGGAGGAGTCAGGACCAGTATTAATCTGTCTTACTCCTCCCTCCCCACAGCAAAATGGGCGGCGGACACTGCAAGGGGTAGACACGGACACCAGTGTCCATGTACGGACACCTTGCCTATCCCTGGTGAGTACAATCGAGAAACAACATTATAGCATTGCAGCTATCTAGCCTTGTTCAGCGGTATTAGTAACTTGTCTTGAAAATCAACAAGTTCTGGGAAATTATTTTCTATAAGATTAATACAACTTAAAGGGACAGTATACACCAATTTTTATATAACTGCATGTAATATACACTACTATAAATAATAATATGCACAGATACTGATTTTAAAATCCAGTATAAAACTGTTTAAAAAACGTACTTAAAAAGGTAGCTGGAACACCCACTGCAAGTGGGAAAAACCAGACACTCCCCCTTCCTTTGCATATGAAAAGATTAGGAGCAAGCTGGAGTAGGTATACCTCGGTACTCTCCTAAAACTTTGGGGCTTGGTTAGGAGTCTGAAAATCAGAGCAATGTTATTTAAAAATAAGCAAAACTATAGATTTTTATAAAAACACTACCAGATGAGTTATATAAATGGATTATCTACAAAACATGCATGCAAAGAAAAATCTAGTGTATAATGTTCCATTAAAGTGGCATCAAACTCCAGATATTTGTGGATTGCAAATGAAAAAGCACTATTTAGACTTTTAAAAAGTTCATGTTATATCCATTTAAATTTATGCTGAAACAGATAGTTCATGTTTTGTGAACAAATAATCCTCACTGGCTAATATGTTAAATTCCTACAGTTCCATAGATATCGTTGGTGGGCAGTGACACACCCAGCAAATACATTTTTCTTTTTCAGCACAGGATCATCTGCTTTTCCAAAACAAAAACAAACCCAAAAATCTTTAATACACTTTTTCTCTCTTTTAGATGCATCATAAAACAAAAATACTCAAATGTAGCTTTTAAAAAGATTTACGCTGGTCAGTTGGCTCAGTTTTTTGTTGACTCGTGTACATGCAATAACAGCACTTGTCAGCAATGTTCGTTAATAATGTATTTTTTTTCCATGTGCCATCCAATCATATCACCTGCCGTACTGCAGTGCCATAGGGCACACAATGTGATTGGCTGCCACACAGAAAAAAAGAGCAATCTAGTGAGGAGCAGACAGAGGTACAATAAGATTAAAGCTTATCTTTCGAATGGCGCATAAAAAGTAAGAACTAATGAATGAAGGTTGCACTAAAACTAACATTTTTTTTAAATTAAAAAGTACACTAACACCCATAAACTACCTATTAACCCCTAAACCGAGGCCCTCCCGCATTGCAAACACTAAAATAAAATTATTAACCCCTAATCTGCCGCTCCCTACATCGCTGCCACTATAATAAACATATTAACCCCTAAACCGCCGCACTCCCGCATCGCAAACATTAGTTAAATATTATTAACCCCTAATCTCCCGCCCTAACATCGCCGCAACCTACATTACAGTTATTAACCCCTTATCTGCCGCCCCCAACGTCACCGCCACTATACTAAAGTTATTAACCCCTAAACCCTAACACCCACTAACTTAAATATAATTAAAATAAATCTAAAGAAAACCTACTATTAATAACTAAATAATTCCTATTTAAAACTAAATACTTACCTGTAAAATAAACCCTAAGCTTGCTACAATATAACTAATAGTTACATTGTATCTAGCTTAGGATTTATTTTTATTTTACAGGCAAGTTTGTATTTATTTTAACTAGATAGAATAGTTACTAAATAGTTATTAACTATTTACTAACTACCTAGCTAAAATAAATACAAATTTACCTGTAAAATAAAACCTTACCTGTCTTATACTAACACCTAACCTTACACTACAATTAAATAAATTACCTAAATTAAATACAATTAACTAAATTAAATACAAATACCTAAATTACAAAAAAACCCCACTAAATTACACAAAATTAAAAACAAATTACAAGATATTTAAACTAATTACACCTAATCTAATAGCCCTATCAAAATAAAAAAGCCCCCCCAAAATTAAAAAAAAACCCTAGCCTAAACTAAACTACCAATAGCCTTTAAAAGGGCCTTTTGTGGGGCATTGCCCCAAAGAAATCAACTCTTTTACCTGTAAAAAAAATACAAACAACCCCCTAACAGTAAAACCCACCACCCACACAACCAACCCCCCAAATAAAACCCTAACTAAAAAAACCTAATCTCCCCATTGTTCTGAAAAGGGCATTTGGATGGGCATTGCCCTTAAAAGGGCATTTAGCTCTATTGCTGCCCAAACCTTAATCTAACACTAAAACCCACCCAATAAACCCTTAAAAAAACCTAACACTAACCCTTGAAGATCCACTTACAGGTTTGAAGACCGGACAGCCATCGTCAATGAAGCCGGGAGAAGTCCTTAATGAAGCGGCAAGAAGTCCTCAATGAAGCCGGGAGAAGTGGTCCTCCAGACGGGCAGAAGTCTTCATCCAGATGGCATCTTCTATCTTCATCCATCCGGCGCAGAGCGGGTCCATCTTCAAGACATCCGGCGCGGAGCATCCACTTCTTACGACAACTCCCGACAAATGAAGGTTCCTTTAAGTGACGTCATCCAAGATGGCGTCCCTTAGATTCCGATAGGCTGATCGAATTCTATCAGCCAATCGGAATTAAGGTTGAAAAAATCCTATTGGCTGATGCAATCAGCCAATAGGATTGAACTTCAATCCTATTGGCTGATCCAATCAGCCAATAGGATTAAGCTCGCATTCTATTGGCTAATTGTAACAACCAATAAAATGCAAACTCAATCCTATTGGCTGATTGCATCAGCCAATAGGATTTTTTCAACCTTAATTCCGATTGGCTGATAGAATCAACCAATCGGAATCTAAGGGATACCATCTTGGATGACGTCACTTAAAGGGACCTTCATTAGTCGGGAGTGGTCATAAGAAGGGGATACTCCGCGCTGGATGTCTTGAAGATGGACCCGCTCTGTGCCAGATGGATGAAGATAGAAGATGTCGTCTGGATGAAGACTTCTGCCCGTCTGGAGGACCACTTCTCCTGGCTTGGATGAAGACTTCTCCCGGCTTCATTGAGGACTTCTCCCGGCTTCGTTGACAATGGATGTCCGGTCTTCAAAACTGTAAGTGGATCTTCAGGGGTTAGTGTTAGGTTTTTTAAAGGGTTTATTGGGTGGGTTTTAGTTTTAGATTAGGGTTTGGGCAGCAGTAGAGCAAAATGCCCTTTTAAGGGCAATGCCCATCCAAATGCCCCTTTCAGGGCAATGGGGAGCTTAGGTTTTTTTAGTTAGGGTTTTATTTGGGGGGTTGGTTGTGTGGGTGGTGGGTTTTACTGTTGGGGGTTGTTTGTATTTTTTTTTACAGGTAAAAGAGCTGATTTCTTTGGGGCAATGCCCTGCAAAAGGCCCTTTTAAGGACTATTGGTAGTATAGTTTAGGCTAGGGGTTTTATTTATTTTTTATTTTGATAGGGCTATTAGAAAAGGTGTAATAAGTTTAAATATCTTGTAATTTGTTTTTTATTTTGTGTAATTTAGTGTTTTGTTTTTTTGTAATGTAGGTATTTGTATTTAATTTAGTTAATTGTATTTAATTTAGGAAATGTATTTAATTGTAGTATAAGGTTAGGTGTTGGTGTAACTCAGGTTAGGTTTTATTTTACAGGTAAATTTGTATTTATTTTAGCTAGATAGTTAGTAAGTAGTTAATAACTTTTTAGTAACTATTCTACCTAGTTAAAATAAATACAAACTTGCCTGTAAAATAAAAATAAACCCTAAGCTAGATACAATGTAACTATTAGTTATATTGTAGCTAGCTTAGGGTTAATTTTACAGATAAGTTTTTAGTTTTAAATAGGAATTATTTAGTTATTAATAGTGATAATGTGAACCTAAAGTTTTGCGTTCGCGAACGGCGAATGCAAACTTCTGCAACTGTTTGCGAATGGGCGAACCGGGCGAACCGCCATAGACTTCAATAGCCAGGTGAATTTTAAAACCCACAGGGACTCTTTCTGGCCACAATAGTGATGGAAAAGTTGTTTCAAGGGTACTAACACCTGGACTGTGGCATGCCGGAGGGGGATCCATGGCAAAACTCCCATGGAAAATTACATAGTTGATGCAGAGTCTGGTTTTAATCCATAAAGGGCATAAATCACCTAACATTCCTAAATTGTTTGGAATAACGTGCTTTAAAACATCAGGTATGATGTTGTATCGATCAGGTAGTGTAAGGGTTACGCCCGCTTCACAGTGACAGACCAAACTCCCCGTTTAAAGAGACAGTCTACACCAGAATTTTTATTGTTTTATAAGATAGATAATCCCTTTATTACCCATTTCCCAGTTTTGCATAACTAACACATTTATAATAATATACTTTTAACCTCTGTGATTATCTTGTATCTAAGCCTCTGCAAACTGCCCCTTTTTTCAGTTCTTTTGACAGACTTGCAGTCTAGCCAATCAGTGCCTGCTCCCAGATAACTTCTTGTGCACGAGCACAGTGTTATCTATATGAAATACGTGAACTAACACCCTCTAGTGGTGAAAACTGTTAAAATGCAATCTGAAAGAAGTGGGCTTCAAGGTCTAAGAAATTAGCATATGAACCTCCTAGGTTAAGCTTTCAACTAAGAATACCAAGAGAACAAAGCAAAATTGGTGATAAAAGTAAATTGGAAAATTGTTTAAAATTACATGCTCTATCTGAATCATGAAAGTTTATTTTGGCCTAGACTGTCCCTTTAACGCACCGCAAACAACCGCAAACAGTCCATTTGTACAACCGCAAACTCCCCATTTTTTTAAAATCTACACTACTGTTACACCAGATATGAGTTGCACTGTGGTGACACTGTGCCCTGGCAGGAGGGCCCTGAAACGCACACGTGTGAAGGAAACCGACTGCAAACAGGTTAAGGAGCAGCGGTCTTTGTGACCGCTGCTTCATAACTGCTGTTTCTGGCGAGTCTGAAGACTCGCCAGAAACACGGGCCGTCAAGCTCCTTTCGGCGCTTGATAGATAGGCCCCTTAGTCACAATATCTGGCTAAATGTAGTGTTCATATTTTATTTTTAGTTTATCACAAAAACACTGCCTTTTTGCTGTTTATATCATCCTTATATGTTTTACTGCTATAATACACCCATATTTGTGTTCAGAGATGTCCCATGAGTACAACAATACCCCCTATGAACAGATTTTATGTGGTTTCAGGAAGTTACATGGCCCAATATTGGGTCTGCCCATTTACATGGAAATTTGGTACACTGATTTTCTGGACCTATGTTGCCTTTGAGACAGTATGGCAGCCCAGTAATGAAAATTACCCCAACATGGCATACCATATGCAAAAGTAGATAACCCAGGGTTATTAAAAAAGGACTATGTTTAGTCTTTTTTTGTAGCCACTTAGTCACAACACCTGGTCAAATTTAGTGGTCATATATTTTTATTTGCTTTTTTTTCCACACAAACACTGACTTTTTGCTATTTGGATCATCATCCTTATATGTTTTGCTGCCATAATACACCCATATTTGTGTTCAGTGATCTCCCATGAGTACAACAATACCCCCTATGCACAGGTTTTATGTGGTTTCAGGAAGTTACAGGGCCCAATATGGGGTCTGCCCATTTACATGGAAATTTGGCACATTGATTTTCTGGACCAGTTCTATGTTGCCTTTGAGACAGTATGGCAGCCCAGGAATGAAAATTACCCCCCTCATGACATACCATTTGCAAAACTGGATAACTCAGGATATTCTAAAAGGAATATTTTAGTTGTTTTGTTTAGCTTATCATGGCCTTAGAGTGGATGAGCTTAACATATAAAGGCGCTAATGCAGGACAAGGTCAGGGGATCCATGAATTTAGGAATACAGAATGTTAAAATAAAATAAATTAGGAACACATACAGATTGCTTTCAAATTAAAGTTTAGCTCTGTGTGATATATTCGAAAGCAATTAGTGATACAGAGGCCAGGTAGAGAGGGGCAGTCAGGGCAATGGTAACTAGGATCCTTCCTCATGCCTTTTTTAAAGCAGTCTCTGCATTTTTTCTGGGGTGTTCTTTTACAGGCAGTAGGGGAGATCCTAGTGGGAAAATTTCTGCCGCAAAGTCGCTGGACTTTTCCAGAATGAACTGTGGGAGGGGGGTCTGGTTAAACAAAATATCAGATGTTACATTTAACAAAAATTCAAAAAAAGTGTAAGGTTTCCCTGTGCCATTATACGCTATATACGGCTGCTGGCACCAGTCAGCTAAATCTAACCCCCCATGTTTTTTTTGTACTCCACAATGCACTTTGTGCATTGTGGAGACACAGACACTGGCACTGTAGCTTCATTGTGCATTGTAGAGAGCATGTAAACATCTTTTTTTATCAGTGTACCAAAGGGCCAGTAGCTCATTGTGGCGTAAAGCTGACATTGTGCCCCTACTTTTTTTTCCATACATCAGCTTCTGGGGGAAACCATTGTGATTTTTTCGCGTTGTGCCGTAGGCCACGGTTTAAAAATAAAATAAACATTTTATTAGCTCTGTACTGGTGTAAAAATTATCAAGCCACAAATGGTACCTTTTGTTTAGCAGGGGTAGTAGAAGATCCCACACAATTTTCCCACTTGTGCCAACTGAATCGGGGCAGCCAGGTGGATCCAAGTTTCTAACTTTACCCTGGTAGATGTGAAATACCCAGGTATACCCAGTACTGCATTCACAGAGTTTATAAAATTTTACCCCATAGCGGGACCTCTTCGATGGAATATATTGCTTGAAAAGCAATCTCCCCTTAAATTTCATGAGGGACTCATCAATGCAAATGTTCTGGCCACGGTAGTAAACTTCTTAAAAATTTTGGGACAGGTGGTTTATCAGGGCCCAAAACTTTTTTATCTCAGATATGTCAGTGGGGTGCCAGGTATTTTTTCTGACATACTGAGATTGTGGATTTTCTGACAGATACTGGCTGGCATATAAATTTGTTTGAGCAACTATATGCTCAAACATGGTATCCGTCAGAATCAGGGAGAGATAATTTATTGGCTCTCATACTGGAACATTAGTTGTGATGCCAGGAGTCTCTGTAAATTTGGGCATAACTGGGGCAGTTAAATTTGGGGGTAGCCAATTCTGGTCATTTGTGCGACGACTCAGGGGCGCTATATCTGATGCCGTAACGGTTGTGCTGTCAGACAGAGCAGAGAGGGTTTCACTCCCTGAATCTTTGGCAAGAATGGCATAAGCCTCTTCTGCTGAATAACGTGCAGCCATAAGGGATTTGTTTTTCTACCAATTCCCACTTCACCACAACTAATTCCCACTTCATCTCCCCCAAAATCCCACTAAACCACCACAATTACCACCTCCCAACTACCACTCACCTATTCCCACCCACCCTATTCCCTCAGATTTTTTTTCATATAAACTAAAAAAAAATTAGAAAAGCACTGGGAAGGGCTGTGATTCGGAACAGCAGAAAAGAGGTTAACAGTAACTAAAGATCCCCAAAAATAAACTTTTGGGCACTGATCAAAGCCCTAACAGGCTGATCACAGTGATATTAGGCTGATCACAGTAACAGCTCAGTGATCAGCAGCAAAAAAATATATATAATTTTAAATATTTCTATAATTTTTTCTTTTTTCACAAGCACACAGACACGCTAATTTGCCTTCCTGTCTCCCTCAGATCGCAGTGAGGGAAGAGAGGAAGCAGATACACTTTTAACAGGCAGTGATCCCACTCATTGGCTGTTAAAGTGTTGCAGGGTACGATCATTACACCCCCTGCGTGATGATTGGATCCTGGGGGAGTGCCTGAGGTGCTAGGCACGTCCCCCAACTGGATCCAACATGGAGGAGGCAACAGAGGGGGCACAGGAGTTAGAAATCGTTCTATTCTCTCCTAACGGCACTAAAGCCCAGTGCTATTAGGACGGAATAGAATACCGTAACGTCGTTAAAAGGTTAAAGGGACATGAAACAAGTTGGGATAGAGACAAAATCTAATAATATGTACTGTAATTACTTTACCTGCAAATTTATACTGCAGTGCCTCGCCATTAACCCTGTCTTTTTAGTTTCTGAATTGTAAAGCTCTAACTCCCCCCACACATTTCCTTCTATGGCTATATCTATATCTATTGTTATTTTGGTACAATGCAAAAATGCATAGGGATTAGCTGCTGGAGCTGCCTAGAAGCTGTCAACTCAATTGAAATACAATGCCTGTGTCTAAACTCTAATAAGGGGGGTGGATCAGACTACTCCAGACAGCATGGCTATGTTATTCATTTTGCTTATTTTTGAAAATTATTTTAAAATACTTGCCAGCAATTTTTAAACAATTTTTTATGCAAACTATTTTTACTTAATTAGCCCTTTTAGGATATGCACAGATCTCAACCTGTTCTATGTCCCTGTAATGGTTTGTGATACTCGGGACACTATATAATCCAAATCTATCAATGGTTTGTAATACCTGGGACACTATATACTCCCCATCTATAAATGGTTTGTGATACCTGCGACACTATATACTTCCCATCTCTCAATGGGCCGGCTCCTAAGCATACATCTCTGCTTGACAATAGAAGTAAATTAGAAAGTTGCTTAAATTTGTATGATCTATCTGAATAAGGAAATAAATTATTTGGGTTTCATATCCCTTTAACTTGTGATTCCTGGCAACAAAAAAAGCAAATCTGACTTTCATAGGAATGATACATTATATTACTCTTTGAACTCAGCAGGGATATTTGTATAGGTGTTAATTGTCAACTGTAATAAAAATAAATCTTTTAGGATATATTGATTTATGATATTTGTTCTTCACCCAAGCTCCATAAATTTCTCTGGAAAATTTATGAATAATCTGTCTGATGTAGCATCCTAGAAATTTGCTGATGCAAACACTATTCCTTTGCTTCTTATGAAATTTGCCATTTAACAGCCAAATTGTTTTAGAGGTTTAATATTTAAGTGCCATTAAAGTTATACAAAACTGCATTGTCTAATTAGTTAAAGCATGCAATTTTATCACTAGCGATGCAGCAAAGCTATGTGTTTATTTCTGCAAAGATGTTAAACAAATAAAGTCCTGCTGTGGACCCACAGAGAACAGCTGGTTTCCACTTGTGTCCAGCAGTACTCTGCAAGTTCTGAGCAGTACTTTAATTGTGTGTTTAACCTATTTGCAAGGCTTTAAACACATAGCTTTGCTGCATCTTTAGTGATAAAATGGCAGGCATTAATGAATTAGAACATTTCATTGTATCACTATAACTGCCCTTTAAGAACAGTTCATTGAGAAGAAGCATTTAATGAACGTTTTACACACTGAGATAGAAAATATATTCATTTTAATTACAATAATTTGGTCATATTTTTGGTTTGATTCACTGAGACGTTGTTCTCAACAACTTTCTATCAATCATATGAAAGAGTAACATTCAAATGTTTCTTTTCTTCCACTTTAATTTAAATTGAAACTAATACAGCAGTATCAGTTTTGTACTTTTACTAATGATAATTGGCTGATAGATACTTCTTGCTATAGATATATATACAGTATATGTTTCGTTATATATTTACACACATACTGATACATTATAAACTCACATGCACACATACTGATACATTATAAACTCACATGCACACATACTGATACATTATAAACTCACATGCACACATACTGATACATTATAAACTCACAGGCACACATACTGATACATTATAAACTCACATGCACACATACTGATACATTATAAACTCACATGCACACATACTGATACATTATAAACTCACATGCACACATACTGATACATTATAAACTCACATGCACACATACTGATACATTATAAACTCACATGCACATATACTGATACATTATAAACTCACACGCACACATACTGATACATTATAAACTCACATGCACACATACTGATACATTATAAACTCACATGCACACATACTGATACATTATAAACTAACATGCACACATACTGATACATTATAAACTCACATGCACACATACTGATACATTATAAACTCACATGCACACATACTGATACATTATAAACTCACATGCACACATACTGATACATTATAAACTAACATGCACACAGGCTGATACATTATAAACTCACACGCACACATACTGATACATTATAAACTCATATACACACATACTGATACATTATAAACTCACATGCACATATACTGATACATTATAAACTCACACGCACACATACTGATACATTATAAACTCACATGCACACATACTGATACATTATAAACTCACACGCACACATACTGATACATTATAAACTCACATGCACACATACTGATACATTATAAACTCACATGCACACATACTGATACATTATAAACTCACATGCACACATACTGATACATTATAAACTCCCATGCACATATACTGATACATTATAAACTCACATGCACACATACTGATACATTATAAACTCACATGCACACATACTGATACATTATAAACTCACACGCACACGTACTGATACATTATAAACTCACATGCACACATACTGATACATTATAAACTCACACGCACACATACTGATACATTATAAACTCACATGCACACATACTGATACATTATAAACTCACACGCACACATACTGATACATTATAAACTCACATGCACACATACTGATACATTATAAACTCACATGCACATATACTGATACATTATAAACTCACATGCACACATACTGATACATTATAAACTCACATGCACACATACTGATACATTATAAACTCACATGCACACATACTGATACATTATAAACTCACATGCACACATACTGATACATTATAAACTCACATGCACACATACTGATACATTATAAACTCACATGCACACATACTGATACATTATAAACTCACATGCACACATACTGATACATTATAAACTCACATGCACACATACTGATACATTATAAACTCACAGGCACACATACTGATACATTATAAACTCACATGCACACATACTGATACATTATAAACTCACATGCACACATACTGATACATTATAAACTCACATGCACACATACTGATACATTATAAACTCACATGCACATATACTGATACATTATAAACTCACATGCACACATACTGATACATTATAAACTCACATGCACACATACTGATACATTATAAACTCACATGCACACATGCTGATACATTATAAACTAACATGCACACAGGCTGATACATTATAAACTCACACGCACACATACTGATACATTATAAACTCACATACACACATACTGATACATTATAAACTCACACGCACACATACTGATACATTATAAACTCACATGCACACATACTGATACATTATAAACTCACATGCACACATACTGATACATTATAAACTCACATGCACACATACTGATACATTATAAACTCACAGGCACACATACTGATACATTATAAACTCACATACACACATACTGATACATTATAAACTCACATGCACACATACTGATACATTATAAACTCACATGCACACATACTGATACATTATAAACTCACATGCACACATACTGATACATTATAAACTCACATGCACACATACTGATACATTATAAACTCACATGCACACATTCTGATACATGATAAACTCACATGCACACATACTGATACATTATAAACTCACATGCACACAGGCTGGATATAGACAGGAACCAGAATAGAGGCACAAGATGTCAAGCACAGACTATTTATATTCCCGAGAGGAAACAGAAGCAGAGAAAGAAATATATAAGCATATTTATCTAGCTCCGTATGAAGCTTGATGCCCCTGTTTCCGTGTGAGCCTTCAGGCTCGCCGGAAACAGAAGTTATGTAGCAGCTGTCTAAAGACCACTGCTCCATAACTTGTCCGCCTGCTCTGAGACTGCGGACAGAAATCAACCCGATCGAATACGATCGGGTTGATTGACACCCCTGTCACGCTACTTCGTAACATGTCGGCTTGCACATTAATAAATATGCCCCATAGCGTATACAGCAGATATCAAGTAGACAGACCTCCAGCAGATAGAGGGTTTAAAGGCTGGTTTTTAAAGAGATCTAAAAACATAGAGCCCCATATCCCCACATCACTGAGCCTCATATCCCCACATCACCAAGCCCCATATCCCAACTTCACTGAGCCCCATATTCCCTTATAACAGAGCCCCATATCCCAACATCACTGAGCCCCATATCCCAACTTCACTGAGCCCCATATACCAACATTACTGAGCCCCATATCCCAACATCACTGAGCCTCATATCCCCACATCACCAAGCCCCATATCCAAACATCACTGAGCCCCATATCCCCACATCACTGAGCCTCATATCCCCACATCACCAAGCCCCATATCCCAACTTCACTGAGCCCCATATTCCCTTATAACAGAGCCCCATATCCCAACATCACTGAGCCCCATATCCCAACTTCACTGAGCCCCATATCCCAACATCACTGAGTCCCATATCCCAACATCACTGAGCCCCATATACCCACATCACCAAGCCCTGTATCCAGGGCCGCCACTAGGAATTTTGGGGCCCCTGACTTAACCATTGATCAGGCCCCCCCTATTCTTAAGTGTCTATTTACACTTGGAAATGTTGTAAAGGTAGTAACATACAAACACACAGACACACTCATACACTGAAACACACACTCATACTCACACATAAGGATTCACATATAGACACTCTAGTAGACACACAAAGAAACACACTCAGACACAGACACCCAAACAGACACTCAGCACTTGTTTACATTGACCTGACAAGTAATGAGGTAGACTAAAGTTTTGTAAAACAAAGGAGATTTAGAAAACAAAATATGGAGTTCTGATTATCTTTTTGTAAAGGAAGATGCCAACTAAAATGATGACAACAGCATGCAGTGGCTGAAAGGAAGGGCCCTGAACTGCCTAAACAATAATTTAAAGGTTAAATGATGGATTGGTGACTTCCGGAAAGGTCTTATTAGTCTCAAAGTCTGTAGAAAGATGTGAATAATCAGAAGTAAGGTCAAAATGTCCTAAAAAGGAACAGACAATGGACACACACACACACACTCAAACTTGCACATACACCCAAGGAAACACCGACAGAGACAGCCTCAGAAAACACACAAAGACACACACACACACAGAGAAACTCACAGAAAACACACAAAGACATACACACACAGAGAGACAACCACATAAAACACAGAAAGACATACATACACACACCCTCACTGAGACATCCACAGAAAACACACAAAGACATACACACACCCTCACAGAGACACCCACAGAAAACACACACCCTCACAGAGACATCCACAGAAAACACAGACATACATACATACACACACACACCCTCACAGAGACATCCACAGAAAACAGACATACACACCCACCCTCACAGAGGCATCCAGAGAAAATACACAAAGACAAACATACACACACTCTCACAGAGACACCCATAGAAAAAGCTCAAAGACATATGCACACACCCTCACAGACATCCAAAGAAAATGCACAAAGACATACACACCCACCCTCACAGATAGACCCACAGAAAAAAAAATACATACACACTCATAAAGACACAAACCAAAGCACAAAGGAACATAAAAACAGACACCCACAGAAACACTCACAGGAGGAAACATTGATGCACCTTGCATCCCCTAAATCAACGTTGTGTGACATGCATGATAAAAAAAATGCAGAAATTAAGAGATCACTTTTTAAAGAATCATATTTGTAAATGTACAAACAAAAATAATTCTGTGAATTCAAAATTGTACATTAATGATTTGGGTAGATGGCTAGATGAAGAAAAGTACTTTTAAAAGGTTGACACGTTTGTTTTTTCCCCATTTTCCCCAACCAAAAGCACCACTTCAAATATAGTGTACAAATGTTCCCATCTGTCAGCTGTACTTATGGATTTTGAAAATGCTGTACTCTATATGGTCTTGGTGGAACCATAAGCTGTGGTACTCATACCATTAGATCTGGTTAATTGCAGGATTTAGGCTTGTTGGTATGTATTTCAAAATTAAGTCAGCTGTAGTGTAAACTGAACAGTTTTAAGTTAACCTGTCTCATTTCAAACACTGAGCAATCTTAGTCTGAGAGTATAACATTTTATGCAGATGTAAAAATCTTAGATAAAATGCCTCCTTGCATCTGGAAAGTCTTTGCATAAAATGGCAGTAAACTGGAATGTAATATATATATATATATATGCATATCTGCCAAAAGGGCATCTACCATTTGTGTATTGAGGAGGAAACATTTCTGCATGGTTTTAAATATAGAATTTCTACAGCATTGTCAAATAATCATAAATACACTGCTGCTAAAAAAAAAAATTTTTTTATAGACCCCTGGCCCCACCATACAACTACTACCACACTGAAGTTACAATCCAAAATTGCACAAAGAAATAAAAAACATTTGCTAAATAAGTCCTACCCTCTCTGCAAATGAAAGTGATCTGCCGTCTGACTCAGGCACACACTGTACAAACAAAGCGCCAAGTCTGTCTCACACTGTGCATAGTGGTTTAGTGCACACTCAGAAATCCTCTCAAATGCTAATACTTTACTCCTTGTAATAACATTTCCCATGCTCAATTAGTACTCCGCTGTAGCACCCACTGGTGGGTTTTTTTTTTAGTTCTTGCCTCATGGGGCCCCCCTGGCCCATTGGGCCCCTGACAGGAGTCACCCCTGTCACCCCCTGATGGCGGCCCTGCCTGTATCCCAACATCACTGAGCCCCATATTCCCACATCACCAAGCCCTATATCCCCACATCACCAAGCCCCATATCCCCACATCACCAAGCCCCATATCCCCACATCACGAGCCCCATATCCCAACATCACTGAGCCCTATATCCCCACATCACAGAGCCCTATATCCCCACATCACAGAGCCCTATATCCCCACATCACCAAGCCCTATATCCCCACATCACCGAACCCCATATCCCAACATCACAGAGCCCCATATCCCCACATCACCAAGCCCCATATCCCAACTTCACTGAGCCCCATATTCCCTTATAACACAGCCCCATATCCCAACTTCACTGAGCCCCATATTCCCTTATAACAGAGCCCCATATCCCCACATCACTGAGCCCCATATCCCTACATCACTGAGCCCTATATCCCCACATCACAGAGCCCTATATCCCCACATCACCAAGCCCTATATCCCCACATCACCAAGCCCCATATCCCAACATCACAGAGCCCTATATTCCCACATCACTGAGCCCCATATCCCTACATCACCAAGCCCCATATCCCCACATCACCAAGCCCCATATCCCTACATCACAGAGCCCTATATCCCTACATCACCAAGCCCCATATCCCCACATCACTGAGCCCCATATCCCCACATCACTGAGCCCCATATCCCCACATCACTGAGCCCCATATCCCCACATCACTGAGCCCCATATCCCCACATCGCTGAGTCCCATATCCCCACATCACTGAGCCCCTTATCCCCACATCACAAAGCCCCATATCCCCACATCACAAAGCCCCATATCCCCACATTACCAAGCCCTATATCCCCACATCACCAAGGCCTATATCCCCACATCACCAAGCCCTATATCCCCACATAACCAAGCCTCATATCCCCACATCACCAAGCCCTATATCCCCACATCACCGAGCCCTATTTCCCCACATCACCGAGCTCTATATCCCCATATAACCAAGCCCTATATCCCCACATCATCGAGCCCTATATCCCCACATCACCAAGCCCTACAGGTGAAACTTGAAAAATTAGAATATTGTGCAAAAGTTCAATTATTTCACTAATGCAACTTAAAAGGTGAAACTAATATATGAGATAGACTCATTACATGCAAAGCAAGATAGTTCAAGCTGTGATTTGTCATAATTGTGATGATTATGGCTTACAGCTCATGAAAACCCCAAATCCATAATCTCAGAAAATTAGAATATTACATGCAATCAATAAAACAAAGATTGTACATACCTGTAGAACAATATCGGACCTCTGAAAAGTATAAGCATGCATACTGTATGTACTCAGTACTTGGTTTGGGCCCCTTTTGCAGCAATTACTGCCTCAATGCGGCGTGGCATGGAAGCTATCAGCCTGTGGCACTGCTGAGGTGTTATGGAACACCAGGATGCTTCAATAGCGGCCTTCAGCTCTTCTGCATTGTTCGGTCTCATGTCTCTCATCTTTCTCTTGGCAATGCCCCATAGATTCTCTATGGGGTTCAGGGCAGGCGAGTTTGCTGCCAATCAAGCACAGTAATCCCACGGTCATTGAACCAGGTTTTGGTGCTTTTGGCAGTGTGGGCAGGTACCAAGTCCTGCTGGAAAATGAAGTCAGCTTCCCCATAGAGCTTGTCGGCAGAAGGAAGCATGAAGTGCTCCAAAATCTCCTGGTAGACGGCTGCGTTGACCCTGGACTTAATGAAGCACAGTGGACCAACACCAGCAGATGACATGGCTCCCCAAATCAACACACACTGTGGAAACTTCACACTGGACTTCAATCATCTTGCAGTGTGTGCCTCTCCACTCTTCCTCTATACTCTGGGTCCTTGGTTTCCAAATTAGATGCAAAATTTGCTCTCATCAGAAAAGAGGACTTTGGACCACTGAGCAACAGACCGGGTCTTCTGACGTTGTTTGTTGTTCAGGAGTGGCTTGACAAGAGGAATGCGACATTTGAAGCCCATGTCCAGGATCCATCTGTGTGTGGTGGCTCTTGTGAAATTCCCCAACACTTTTGAATGACCTTTTCCTGACAATCCTCTCCAGGCTGCGGTCATCCCTGCTGCTTTTGCACCTTTTTCTTCCACACTTTTCCCTTCCACATAACTTTCTATTAATGTGCTTTGATACAGCACTTTGGGAACATCCAACTTCCTTTGCAATTGCCTTTTGAGGCTTTCCCTCCTTATGGAGGGTGTAAATGATAGTTTTCTGCATAACTGTCAGGTCAGCAGTCTTTCCCATGATTGTGATTCCTACTGAACCAGACTGAGAGACCATTTAAAGGCTCAGGAACCCTTTGCAGGTGTTATGGCTTTATTAGCTGATTAGAGTGGGACACTTTGAGCCTAGAATATTGCACCTTTTCACAATATTCTAATTTTTTGAGATTGTGGATTTGGGGTTTTCATGAGCTGTAAGCCATAATCATCACAATTATGATAAATCACAGCTTGAACTATCTTGCTTTGCATGTAATGAGTCTTTCTCATATATTAGTTTCACCTTTTAAGTTGCATTAGTGAAATAAATTAACTTTTGCATGATATTCTAATAGTTTCACCTGTATATCCCCACATAACCAAGCCCTATATCCCCACATCACCAAGCCACATATCCCCACATCACCAAGCCCTATATCCCCACATCACCAAGCCCTATATCCCCACATCACCAAGCCCTATATCCCCACATCACCAAGCCACATATCCCCACATAACCAAGCCCTATATCCCCACATCACCAAGCCCTATATCCCCACATCACCAAGCCCCATATCCCCACATCACTGAGCCCTATATCCCCACATCACATAGCCCTAAATACCCACATCACAGAGCCCTATATCCCTACATCAGAGAGCCCTATATCCCCACATCACTGAGCCCTATATCCCCACATCACGAGCCCCATATCCCCACATCACCAAGCCCTATATCCCACATCACCATGCCCGATATCCCATATCACAGAGCCCTATATCCCCACATCACCAAGTCCTATATCACACATCACAGAGCCCCATATCCCCACATCACCAAACCCTATATCACACATCACAGAGCCCTATATCCCCACATCACAAAGCTCTATATCCCACATCACAGAGCTATATATCCCCCACATCACCAAGCCCTATATCCCACATCACAGAGCCCTATATCCCCACATCACATAGCCCTATATCCCACATCACAGAGGCCTTCATCCCCACATCACAGAGCCCTAAATACCCACATCACAGAGCCCTATATCCCCACATCACAGAGCCTTATATCCCACATCACAGGGCCCTATATCCCCACATCACCAAGCCCTATATCCCCACATCACTGAGCCCCATATCCCCACATCACCAAGCCCTATATCCCCACATAACCGAACCCTATATTCCCACATCAACGAGCCCTATATCCCCACATCACCAAGCCCTATATCCCCACATCACTGAGCCCCATATCCCCACATCACTGAGCCCCATATCCCCACATCACTGAGCCCCATATCCCCATATCACTGAGCCCCATATCCCCACATCACCAAGCCCTATATTCCCACACCACCGAGCCCCATATCCCCATATCACTGAGCCCCATATCCCCATATCACTGAGCCCCATATACCCACATCACCAAGCCCTATATCCCAACATAACCAAGCCCTATATCCCCACATCACCAAGCCGCATATCCCCACATCATTGAGCCCTATATCCCCACATCACCGAGCCCCATATCCCCACATCACCAAGACCCATATACCCACATCACTGAGACCCATATCCCCCATCACATAGCTCTATATCGCCACATCACCAAGCCCTAAATCCCCACATCACCAAGCATTTATCCCCTCATCACCAAGCCCTCTATTCCCACATCACTGAGCCCCATATACCCACATCACCAATCTCCATATCCTCACATCACCAAGCCCTATATCCCCACATCACCGAACCCTATATCCCCACATCACCGAACCCTATATCCCCACATCACCAAGCCCTATATCACACAGCACCAAGCCCTATATCCCCACATCACCAAGCCCTATATCACACAGCACCAAGCCCTATATCCCCACATCACCAAGCCCTATATCCCATATCACAGAGCCCTATATCCCCATATCACCAAGCCCTATATCCCACATCACAGAGCCCTATATCCCCACATCACCAAGCCCTATATCCCACATCACAGTGTCCCATATCCCCACATCACCAAGCCCTATATCCAAGATCACAGAGCCCTATATCCCACATCACAGAGCCCTGTATCCCCACATCACCAAGCCCTATATCACACATCACCAAACCCTATATCACACATCACAGAGCCCTATATCCCCACATCACCAAGCCCAATATCCCACATCACAGAGCCCTATATCCCCACATCACATAGCCCTATATCCCACATCACTGAGCCCCATATCCCCACATCACTGAGCCCCATATCCCCACATCACTGAGCCCCATATCCCCATATCACTGAGCCCTATATCCCCACATCACCAAGCCCTATATTCCCACACCACCGAGCCCCATATCCCCATATCACTGAGCCCCATATCCCCATATCACTGAGCCCCATATACCCACATCACCAAGCCCTATATCCCAACATAACCAAGCCCTATATCCCCACATCACCAAGCCGCATATCCCCACATCATTGAGCCCTATATCCCCACATCACCGAGCCCCATATCCCCACATCACCAAGACCCATATACCCACATCACTGAGACCCATATCCCCCATCACATAGCTCTATATTGCCACATCACCAAGCCCTAAATCCCCACATCACCAAGCATTTATCCCCACATCACCAAGCCCTCTATTCCCACATCACTGAGCCCCATATACCCACATAACCAATCTCCATATCCTCACAAGTCCTATATCACACAGCACCAAGCCCTATATCCCCACATCACCAAGCCCTATATCCCATATCACAGAGCCCTATATCCCCATATCACCAAGCCCTATATCCCACATCACAGAGCCCTATATCCCCACATCACCAAGCCCTATATCCCACATCACAGTGTCCCATATCCCCACATCACCAAGCCCTATATCCAAGATCACAGAGCCCTATATCCCACATCACAGAGCCCTGTATCCCCACATCACCAAGCCCTATATAACACATCACAGAGCCCCATATCCCCACATCACCAAACCCTATATCACACATCACAGAGCCCTATATCCCCACATCACCAAGCCCAATATCCCACATCACAGAGCCCTATA
The DNA here is from genome assembly GCF_027579735.1 of Bombina bombina. Taxonomy (NCBI): domain Eukaryota; kingdom Metazoa; phylum Chordata; class Amphibia; order Anura; family Bombinatoridae; genus Bombina; species Bombina bombina. The sequence continues at coordinate 46,930,294 of NC_069509.1, forward strand.
TACCCACATCACATAGCCCTATATCCCACATCACAGAGGCCTACATCCCCACATCACAGAGACCTAAATACCCACATCACAGAGCCCTATATCCCCACATCACAGATCCTTATATCCCACATCACAGAGCCTTATATCCCACATCACAGAGCCCTATATCCCCACATCACCAAGCCCTATATCCCCACATCACTGAGCCCCATATCCCCACATCACCAAACCCTATATCCCCACATAACCGAACCCTATATCCCCACATCACCGAGCCCTATATCCCCACATCACCAAGCCCTATATCCCCACATCACAGAGCCCCATATCCCCACATCACTGAGCCCCATATCCCCATATCACTGAGCCCCATATCCCCACATCACCAAGCCCTATATTCCCACATCACCGAGCCCCATATCCCCATATCACTGAGCCCCATATCCCCATATCACTGAGCCCCATATACCCACATCACCAAGCCCTATATCCCCACATAACCTAGCCCTATATCCCCACATCACCAAGCCGCATATCCCCACATCATTGAGCCCTATATCCTCACATCACCGAGCCCCATATCCCCACATCACCGAGCCCCATATCCCCACATCACCAAGCCCCATATCCCCACATCACTGAGCCCCATATCCCCCATCACATAGCTCTATATCGCCACATCACCAAGCCCTAAATCCCCACATCACCAAGCATTTATCCCCACATCACCAAGCCCTCTATTCCCACATCTCTGAGCCCCATATACCCACATCACCAATCTCCATATCCTCACATCACTAAGCCCTATATCCCCACATCACCGAACCCTATATCCCCACATCACCAAGCCCTATATCCCCACATCACCAAGCCCTATATCTCCATATCACTGAGCCCCATATCCCCACATCACCAAGCCCTATATCCCCACATCACCGAACCCTATATCCCCACATCACCGAGCCCTATATCCCCACATCACCGAGCCCTATATCCCCACATCACAGAGCCCCATATCCCCACATCACTGAGCCCCATATCCCCATATCACTGAGCCCCATATCCCCACATCACCAAGCCCTATATTCCCACATCACCTAGCCCCATATACCCACATCACCAAGCCCTATATCCCCACATAACCAAGCCCTATATCCCCACATCACCAAGCCACATATCGCCACATCATTGAGCCCTATATCCCCACATCACCGAGCCCCATATCCCTTCATCACCAAGCCCCATATCCCCACATCACTGAGCCCCATATGCCCCATCACATAGCTCTATATTGCCACATCACCAAGCCCTAAATCCCCACATCACCAAGCATTTATCCCCACATCACCAAGCCCTATATTCCCACATCACTGAGCCCCATATACCCACATCACCAATCTCCATATCCCCACATCACCAAGTCCTATATCCCCATATCACCAAGACCTATATCCCCACATCACCAAGACCTATATCCCCACATCACCAAGCCCGATATCTCCACATCACCAAGCCCGATATCTCCACATCACTAAACCCTATTTCCCCACATCACCAAGACCCATATGCCCACATCACCAAGTCCTATATCCCCACATCACCAAGCCTGATATCTCCACATCCCTAAGCCATATTTCCCCACATCACCAAGCCCTATATCTCCACATCACCAAGCCCTATATCCCCACATCACCAAGCCCTATATCCCCACATTACCAAGTCTCATATCCCCACATCACCAAGTCTCAGATCCGCACATCCCAAAGCCCCATATCCCACATCGCCAAGCCCAATATTCCCTCATCATCAAGTCCCATATCCCCACATCACCAAGCCCCATATCCCTACATTACCAAGCCCCATATCCCCACATTACCAAGCCCCATAGCCCCACATCACCAATCCCAATATCCCCTTATCATCAAGCCCCATATCCCCACATCACCAAGCCCCATATCCCCACATCACTGAGACCCATATCCCCACATCACCAAGCCCCATATCCCCACATCACTGAGACCCATATCCCCACATCACCAAGACCCATATCCCCACATCACCAAGCCCCATATCCCCAAATCACCAAGCCCCAAATCCCCACATTACTAAGACCCATATAACCAAGCCACATATCCCCACATCACCGAGACCAATATCACTAAGCCACATATCCCCACATCACTGAGACCCATATCCCCATATCCCCACATCACCGAGACCTATATCCCCACATTACCTAGCCATATATCCCCACATCACCAAGCCCCATATCCCCACATCACCAAGCCACATATCACCAATCTCCATATCCCCACATCACCAAGACTCATATCCCCACATCACCAAGACCCATATCCCCACATCACCAAGCCACATATCCCCACATCACCGAGACCCATATCCCCACATCACCAAGACCCATATCCCCACATCACCGAGACCCATATCCCCACATCACCAAGCCACATATCCCCACATCGCCAAGCCACATATCCCCACATCACCAAGCCTGATATCTCCACATCACCAAGCCCTATTTCCCCACATCACCATGCCCTATATCTCCAAATCACCAACCCCTATTTCCCCACATCACCAAGCCCTTTATTCCCACATCACCGGGCCCTATATCCCCACATTACCAAGTCTCATATCCCCACATCACCAAGTCTCATATCCGCACATCATCAAGCCCCATATCCCACATCGCCAAGCCCAATATCCCCTCATCATCAAACCCCATATCCCCACATCACCAAGCCCCATATTACCAAGCCCCAAATCCAAACACCACCGAGATCCATATCCCCACATCACCAAGCCCCATATCCCTACATTACCAAGCCCCATATCCCCACATCACCAAGCTCCATAGCCCCACAACACCAAGCCCAATATCCTCTTATCATCAAGTCCCATATCCCCACATCACCGAGACCCATATCCCCACATCACCGATACCCATATCCCCACATCACCAAGACCCATATCCCCACATCACCGAGACCCATATCCCCACATCACCAAGCCACATATCCCCACATCGCCAAGCCACATATCTCCACATCACCAAACCTGATATCTCCACATCACCAAGCCCTATTTCCCCACATCACCAAGCCCTATATCTCCACATCACCAACCCCTATTTCCCCACATCACCAAGCCCTATATTCCCACATCACCGGGCCCTATATCCCCACATTACCAAGTCTCATATCCCCACATCACCAAGACTCATATCCGCACATCACCAAGCCCCATATCCCACATCGCCAAGCCCAATATCCCCTCATCATCAAACCCCATATCCCCACATCACCAAGCCCCACATTACCAAGCCCCAAATCCAAACACCACCAAGATCCATATCCTCACATCACCAAGCCCCATATCCCTACATTACCAAGCCCCATATCCCCACATCACCAAGCTCCATAGCCCCACATCACCAAGCCCAATATCCCCTTATCATCAAGTCCCATATCCCCACATCACCGAGACCCATATCCCCACATCACCGATACCCATATCCCCACATCACCAAGCCCCATATCCCCATATCACCAAGCCCCATATCCCCACATTACTGAGACCCATTTCACCAAGCCACATATCCCCACATCACCGAGACCCACATCACCAAACCACATATCCCCACATCACGGAGACCCATATCCCCACATTACCAAGACCCATATCACCAAGCCACATATCCCCACATCACCAAGACCCATATCCCCATATCCCCACATCACCGAGACCTATATCCCCACATCACCAAGCCCCATATCCCCACATCACCAAACCATATATCACCAAGCTCCATATCCCCACATCACCAAGACCCATATCCCCACATCACCAAGCCACATATCCCCACATCCCCGAGACCCATATCCCCACATCACCAAGCCCCATATCCCCACATCACCGAGACCCATATCCCCACATCACCAAGCCACATATCCCCACATCCCCAAGTCACATATCCCCTCATCACCAACATATTTCAATATTCCAACATCACTAAGCCCTATATCCCCACTTCTCCAAGCCCCATATTCCCATGTCCTCCCATCACCAAGCCCCATATCACCACATCACCGATCCCCATATTCCCATATCACCATACACCATATCCCCACATCACCTAGCCCCATATCACCACATCACCAAGCCCCATATCTCCATATCACTGAGCCCTAATCCCTAATGGCTAATTATATGAGGCTGTTAGTAGAAGTTCTGGCCCAAAGGACTTTAAAGGGGTATGAAAACCATGGTTTAGACACCACTTCACCCTCATGGTATCCTTTGTTGAAATGCTTACTTAGGTAGGCTCAGGAGCAAGAAATGCACTACTGGGAACTTGCTGGTGATTGGTGGTTACACACATATGTCTCCAGTCTTGCAGCAGGGATGGATATCTTGTGCCCTGCCAATATCATACCTATAATGTCTTGATCAATAATTTTTAATCTAATCAAATTTAAGGTTAGGGTTATAGACTGGGCTGGAGTGAGGTTGGGAATTCGGGTTAGCGGTTGGAATATGGAACTGGATTAAGTGTTATTGACAGGTGTTAGTGATTGGGGTTAAATGGACATAGAAATGCCAGATGAAAATTCTCCAGTCTAACCATTTACTACTGTTGTTTGCATATAACTACAGTATATGTTTAAAGCCTGCAAATGAGTTAAACATATAAAGACATCCCCAGAGCAGTAATGCACTATTGGGAGCTGAAGCTATCTGGTGAGACAATGGCAAGAGATATATGTATTTATCCACAATCAGCAGCTAGCTCCCAGTAGTGCAGTGCTGTTTCTGAGTCTACCTAGGTATGCTTTCCAACAATAGATACCAAGAGCAATGAGCAAATTTCATGTAGAAGCAAAGTGAAAAGTCTCTTAACATTACATACTCAGCCATTACAAGTGGCTGGTTATTGCTACAGTGAGCCTGTGGTGCAATTAGCGCTTATAAAATTAATCCGAGATCCGATCACTGGTTAATTTTATAAATCTGACGCAAAAAAAATACAGTGTAGTGTATTTTATTAAAAAATAAAGATAGCAGCATCTTGATTTTTAAATAAAATAACTGCACTAGGCAGTATTTTGGGGGTAAAGTTCCCGGGAGTGCCTATACATTGCGGTGTGTTCCCAGTAAATATATATGCATATGACTATATTTTTTGGAAATAACTTTATTTATTATATTATTATCGAAGAAGAGGGGTACGGTAGACCTTTTGCACATTAAAGCATCTTAACCTTTCTCCCCTTTTGAATATGTGTAGATACACATATAAACTTAAATATATATGAATATATGCATATATATATTTACTGCTGCTTATCGCTGCGCTACTTACCTCTTCGCTGCACGAGGTTCTGATACTGCACCATCTCTGACGGCATCAGAACAAGTCTCCCATAGGCCATAGGAGCCTATGGAAGCGCACTCTTGTGAGCGCAATGCTTCCCAACAATGCAAAAGTGGGGTCGCGTTTGCATTGCTGTTAACCTGTAATACCAGTGCACATTAGCTTGCGCTGGTATTACACAGTGAAGCGCAAATATCGGTTTCTTGAAAGCGATATTTAGTGCTTCACTTGTAATCTAGCAATCAATGTTTAGGGATAAACAAATTAAAAAAAGCTGTGGCCCTCACAAAGTGTTAAGTATCACAAAGGGGAAAAGGACAGTTTGCCGGAAACAAAATCAGATTTGGAAGAAAGAGTATGTTTATCAGCTGAAACAGAAGGAGGCTAAGTATATAATCATATGAGCCAATGTCCACGGAAAGAAAAAAAAATAGTCTGGTCAGTAAATACAAATCCTGGTATCACTTACCTAAAATAACTATTTGTCATGTAAGTGACATTGAATTATTTCCCAGCAAAGCGGAAATCATAAAACAAAATCGCCAAATCAGAGAAAACGCTAACAGAAAGAGAACACATAGGTAAATACAGAATAATTAGTGTAAAATGCAATCACAGGTACCCACAGATTACAAGTGGTGCGCTGTTTAGCAATTTCACTTGCGCGCAAACACTGCCAGAAGTAAACTTTTAACGAGCGCAGGTTAGCATGCGTATTATTGAAAGTAAATTGTGCGTGAGCAAAAGCAGATGCCAGCTAACTGCAGGACTTTAGTTATCATGCTAACTCTTCTCCCTATAGACTTCAATGGAGCACGCAATTAGTCCAACTGCGCTAACTCCAAGGTAGTTATAAATATTTAACATTCCAATGTTCTTCAGATAGAAGAAAATGTTCTATTTATTTTTAAATATATATATTTATATATATATGATTATTTTGTTGTAAAATATATATCTAATTATATATATCTAATTATATATACAGCTATGATTACGGCCCCTGGCCGAAACATGTTAGCGGACTAAATGTTGTGAATACAATTGTGGCTTTCCCTGGAGTGTTTTTACTGATGTTTCAATAAAGACTGTATGTTTTTAAGACTGCTGCTAGCAACCTTTTTCTACTACATTTATATATATATATATATATATATATATATATATATATATATATGTACAGTATATATATATATATATATATATATATATATATATATATATATATATATATATATATAGGTATAGAAATATACAGATATATATATGAATATCTATTTAAAAATACACAGAACATATTCTGCTATGTGCAGAAAATAGGAATATGAAATATTTACAGTAAATACACAGTATTATAGTTTATTAAATATGAATATTGCATTAATTTGCTTTTTATGTTTTTATCTACTTAACTGCTAAGGACTCCAATGCACATATATATATATATATATATATATATATATATATATATATATATATATATATATATAGCACAAATGGAGTCCAGCACTAAACCCAAACAAACTTTCAAAATGTGTGCCAGTCACAATGGAGTATCTGTGTTCCTCCAAAAATACAGTCCATGCAAAAAATGTGACAGCAGCACAGTAATTCCAGGTGATAGTTTCTTTATTTAGAGGACACAAAACCTCAAAAGGTACAACGTTTCGAACCTACATGGTCCTTAATCATGCATGATTAAGGACCATGTAGGTCTGAAAAGTCGCGCATTTTGAGGTTTTGTGTTCTCTAAATAAAGAAACTATCACCTGGAATTACTGTGCTTCTGTCACATTTTTTGCATTAACTATATATATATATATATATATATATATATATATATATATATATATATGTACAGTATATATATATATATATATATATATATATATATAGGTATAGAAATATACAGATATATATATGAATATCTATTTAAAAATACACAGAACATATTCTGCTATGTGCAGAAAATAGGAATATGAAATATTTACAGTAAATACACAGTATTATAGTTTATTAAATATGAATATTGCATTAATTTGCTTTTTATGTTTTTATCTACTTAACTGCTAAGGACTCCAATGCACATATATATATATATATATATATATATATATATATATATATATATATATATATAGCACAAATGGAGTCCAGCACTAAACCCAAACAAACTTTCAAAATGTGTGCCAGTCACAATGGAGTATCTGTGTTCCTCCAAAAATACAGTCCATGCAAAAAATGTGACAGCAGCACAGTAATTCCAGGTGATAGTTTCTTTATTTAGAGGACACAAAACCTCAAAAGGTACGACGTTTCGAACCTACATGGTCCTTAATCATGCATGATTAAGGACCATGTAGGTCTGAAAAGTCGCGCATTTTGAGGTTTTGTGTTCTCTAAATAAAGAAACTATCACCTGGAATTACTGTGCTTCTGTCACATTTTTTGCATTAACTATATATATATATATATATATATATATATATATATATATACACATATGTATTTATGTGTTTATATGTGTATATATGCCTGTAAATACATAAAATACATATGCACACACATATATATATACACATACATATAAATACATCATTAGAAATGTATCTGTATGTATCTCAATGTTAAAGCCCTTTGCCTGTCATTTTTTTTCTAACACCTGAGACCTCATATTTTTGAGCCCTTATAACTTTTTTGTGCAATTTGTTAAATAATTTTTCTTTCATGTAATTGGCAAGAGTCCATGAGCTAGTGACGTATGGGATATACATTCCTACCAGGAGGGGCAAAGTTTCCCAAACCTCAAAATGCCTATAAATACACCCCTCACCACACCCACAATTCAGTTTTACAAACTTTGCCTCCCATGGAGGTGGTGAAGTAAGTTTGTGCTAGATTTCTACGTTGATATGCTCTTCGCAGCAGGCTGAAGCCCGGTTTTCCTCTCCGAGTGCAGTGAATGTCAGAGGGATGTGAAGAGAGTATTGCCTATTTGAATACAATGGTCTTCCTCTAGGGGATCTATTTCATAGGTTCTCTGTTATCGGTCGTAGAGATTTCTTCTCCTACCTCCCTTTTCAGATCGACGATATACTCTTATATACCATTACCTCTACTGATTCTCGTTTCAGTACTGGTTTGGCTATCTATCATATATTATGTAGATGAGTGTCTTATGGTAAGTAAGTCTTATTTTATTTATGACACTCTAAGCTATGGTTGGGCACTTTATATGTAAAGTTCTAAATATATGTTTTAAACTTATATTTTCCATGATTCAGGATAATCAGTGTTCCTTCTTTCAGACTGTCAGTTTCATTTTTTGGGAAAATGCATATGAACTAAATATTTTTTCTTACCTTAAAATTTTCAATTGACTTTTTTCTTCTAAATTGCGGGCTGTTAGGCTCGCGGGTGCAAAAATGCTACAATTTATTGCGTCATTTTTGGCACGAGACTTTTTTGGTGCGAGAATATCGTAATTTCCGGCGTCATAGTTGGCGCCGGAAGTTTTCACGTAGTTGCGTCATTTTTGACGCATGTTTGTTGCAGACTTTTTTTGGCGCCAAAAAATGTGGGCGTCATACTTGGCGCCAGTTTTTTTCACATTATTTCAGTCTCACTTTTTAGTTGCTTCTGGTTTCTAGAGGCTTGTTTTGTTTTGCATTTTTTCCCATTCCTGAAACTGTCATTTAAGGAATTTTATAATTTTGCTTTATATGTTGTTTTTTCTATTACATATTGCAAGATGTCATTACCTGACCCTGGATCAGAATCTACTTCTGGAAAGACGCTGCCTGATGTTGGTTCTACCAAAGCTAAGTGCATTTGTTGTAAACTTTTGGTAACTGTTCCTCCGGCTGTAGTTTGTGTTAGTTGTCATGATAAACTATCTAACGCGGATAATATTTCCATTAGTAATAATCCATTACCTGTTGTTGTTCCTTCAACATCTAATGTTCAGAATATTCCTGTTAATGTTAAAGAATTTGTTTCTAATTCTATTCGGAAGGCTCTGTCTGTTATTCCTTCTAGTAAACGTAAAAAGACTTTTAAAACTTCTCATATTTCAGATGAATTTTTAAATGACCGCCATCATTCTGACTTATCTATCTCTGATGAGGATCTATCTGGTTCAGAAGATTCTGCCTCAGATATTGACACTGATAAATCTTCATATTTGTTTAAGATGGCGTTTATTCGTTCTTTACTTAAAGAAGTGTTGATTGCATTAGATATGGAGGAGTCTAGTCCTCTTGATATTAAAACTAATAAGCGTTTAAATTCAGTTTTTAAACCTCATGTAGTTATTCCAGAAGTTTTTCCAGTTCCTGATGCTATTTCAGAAGTAATTTCTAGGGAATGGAATAGTCTGGGTACTTCATTTACTCCTTCTCCAAGGTTTAAGAAATTGTACCCTTTGCCATCTGATAGATTAGAGTTTTGGGAAAAAAATCCCCAAAGTTGATGGGGCTATTTCTACTCTTGCTAAACGTACTACTATTCCTACGGCAGATAGTACTTCTTTTAAGGATCCTTTAGATAGGAAGCTTGAATCCTTTCCAAGGAAGGCTTATTTATGTTCAGGCAATCTTCTTAGACCTGCTATTTCTTTGGCTGATGTTGCTGCAGCTTCCACCTTTTGGTTGGAGGCTTTAGCGCAACAAGTGTCAGACCATAATGCTTATAGCATTGTTAAACTTCTTCAACATGCTAATAACTTTGTTTATGATGCCATTTTTGATATCATTAGGATTGATGTCAGGTATATGTCTTTAGCTATTTTAGCTAGAAGAGCTTTATGGCTTAAATCTTGGAATGCAGATATGATGTCTAAGTCAACGTTGCTTTCTCTTTCTTTCCAAGGTAATAAATTATTTGGTTCTCAGTTGGATTCAATAATTTCTTTTTTTTTTTTTTTTAATAATTTTTTTATTTGAGGAAAAAAAACAAAAACACATAATACAAGAATATCATACAAATGTAACATTTTCAATGATACAGACAAAAGAAAATAGTAACAACGACTAGTGTAGATTCAAGGTTTCAATACAAACGATATTCCAATGTTGCATGATATCTCAGATAACATTTTCCTCAGTTTTACATTGATAAGGCACATTACAACAAGTGCTAAGGCAAGTGGGAGTATATGCTCTCATAGGGTAATGGGGTAAGGAATGGAGAGAGGAAAAAAAAAAAAAAATGAGTCAGAAAGGGGAGTGAAGAATAGGTGTATAAAGTAAAAAAGTAGTTATATATTATATTAGTGGCATATTATCTTAGAAGGAAGTGACCAAGGTCTAATTAATGTCAAGCTTGATTAGTTAGAGAATTTTTCCCACCAAGGAGCCCAAGTTGCGTGATAGAAATCTAGTTTATCTAGGGCCGAATGGGAGTAAGCTTCTATTTTCGATAGGTAGTTGACTGTAGCTAAAATCTGTGAGGTGGTAGGAGGGGAGAGTTGTTTCCATGCTTTTGCAATTCCTAATTTAGTGGCCATCAGTACATAGATGGATAAAGCTTTATGTGTAGGGGTGAGGGCCGGGAAGTTGAGATGAAGCAAGCCAATTTGGGGACTAAGCTGAACAATTGTGCCTAGGGAGTGTAGTAGGTTAGTTACCCAGAGCCATACAGAGGAGATTCTGGGGCAGAACCACCAGATATGTGCCTGGGTTCCAAGTTGTCCGCAGCCCCTCCAGCAGACAGGAGAGTGAGAATTATATATCCTATGAAGGGTTACTGGGACTAAGTGCCACCGCACTGTGATTTTGTAATGGAGCTCCCAAAGGGATGTGCAGTGTAATAACTTTCTAGTGGACTTAAGTTCTCTGTACCAGGAGTCGGCATCAGCCGTGAAGTTAAGTTCGGTTTCCCAAGCTATAAACTGCGAAACTTTTTGTTGAGAGGAGGGATCTAGTAGTATCTCGTAGTGGAACTACAAGGTTCCTTTAAGCTTGTGAGGTAGGGACCATCGCTGTTCCCATTTTGTGTCAGGTCTAATGTGTTCTTTGGGAAATCCCCATGATCTGACTATGGAAGAGAGTCGGAAGGCCTCAAACTTTAACAGAGCTGGAATCCGGAATTTATTACAAATCGATGCATGAGACATACCTCCAGTATGATCATAGAGATCAATAACACGGTCAGCTCCAAGGGAGGACCAGCTGGAGACATGAGTATCAGGTAGGCAGAAAAGAACACTAGCTATGGTTTGACACGGGGAAGGGTGGGGAGCGATCAAATTTAAGTGTCTCGCCTGATCCCAGAACTTAAGGGTATCTAGAATCACCGGGTGTGTGGTATAAAGATTTTTCCAATAATGAGAGGGGATCCAAGGAAGGTCTGTTAATCCCACTCCCGAGGGGAGAAGAGACTGTTCAACTTCCCTCCATAGGGCAGAGCTATCACTGCAACCCCATTCGATCAAATGGGCTAGGCGCACCGCTTGATAGTAGAGAATGATATTAGGCATTCCCAGACCTCCTCTATCACTAGGTCTTTGAAGGGTTTGTCTCGACGTTCGAGGTTTCTTGCCTTTCCAGACATAGATGGTAATGAGGCTCTGAAGCTTATACAAGATTGGTCGGGGCAGATTAAGTGGAATAGTGCGGAATAGATAGATCATTTTTGGAATATAAGACATTTTAATGGCCGCAATTCTGCCAGTCCAGGAAATGTCCCGAAAATCCCATGAGTCCAATAGTTTTTTCCAGTCAGGAAGTCTCTCTGTAAAATTCTTGAGAATGACAGTGGAGACATTTGGGGAGAGATGAATACCTAGTAATTTTAGGGAGTGGGGTGACCATTGAAACCTGTATCTTTCGCGTAGAGTGAGGAGATCCTGAGATGTAACATTGATATATAAAGCTTCGGTTTTAGCAAAATTTAGTTTATAGTAACTTAGGGTCTTGAACTTAGAGATGATTTTGAACACAGCAGGGAGTGACCTAAGTGGATCAGTGAGCAAAAGAGTTACATCATCCGCATATAGAGAGATGGTGTGTTGACGGGAGCTAATAGGAAAGCCGGAGATATGCGGGTCCGTCCTCATGGCTTGAGCTAGTGGCTCGATAGAGAAAGCAAACAGGAGTGGGGAGAGGGGGCAGCCCTGTCTCGTCCCGTTGGTTATATCGAAACTATTGGATTGAAAGCCTATTCCCTTAACTCTGGCAGATGGACTAGAGTATAGAGCCTGAATCGCGATAATAAATTTTTCTGGGATCCCAAAGGCACTTAGAGTTTCCCATAAGTACTCCCATCTCACCCTGTCAAAGGCTTGGATTCAATAATTTCAACTGTTACTGGGGGGAAGGGAGCTTTTTTGCTTCAGGACAAAAAAATCTAAAGGTAAATATAGGGCTGCTAATCGTTTTCGTTCCTTTCGTCAGAATAAGGAACAGAAGCCTGACCCTTCCCCTAAAGGAACAGTTTCCGTTTGGAAACCTTCTTCAGTCTGGAATAAATCCAAGCCTTTTAGAAAGTCAAAACCAGCTCCCAAATCCGCATGAAGGTGCGGCCCTCATTCCAGTACAGCTGGTAGGGGGCAGGTTATGATTTTTCAAAGATGTTTGGATCAATTCGACTCAAAATCTTTGGATTCAGAACATTGTTTCTCAAGGGTACAGAATAGGTTTCAAGGTAAGACCGCCTGTGAGAAGATTTTTTCTCTCATGCATTCCAGTAAACCCAGTAAAGGCTCAGGCATTTCTGAAATGTGTTTCAGACCTGGAGTCGGCTGGGGTAATTGTGCCAGTTCCAGATATGGAACGGGGTCTGGGGTTTTATTCAAATCTGTTCATTGTACCAAAGAAGGAGAATTCTTTCAGACCAGTTCTGGATCTAAAAATATTGAATCGTTATGTAAGGATACCAACATTCAAAATGGTGACTATAAAGACTATTCTGCCTTTTGTTCAGCAAGGGCATTATATGTCTACAATAGACTTACAGGATGCATATCTTCATATTCCAATTCATCCAGACCACTATCAGTTCCTGAGATTCTCTTTTCTAGACAAGCATTACCAGTTTGTTGCTCTTCCTTTTGGCCTAGCAACAGCTCCAAGGATCTTTTCAAAGGTTCTCGGTGCCCTTCTCTCTGTAATCAGAGAACAGGGTATTGCAGTATTTCCTTATTTGGACGATATCTTGGTACTTGCTCAGTCTTTACATTCTGCAGAATCTCATACGAATCAACTTGTGTTGTTTCTTCAAAAACATGGTTGGAGGATCAATTTACCAAAGAGTTCCTTGATTCCTCAGACAAGGGTAACCTTTTTGGGTTTCCAAATAGATTCAGTGTCCATGACTTTGTCTCTAACAGAAAAGAGACGTCTGAAATTGATTTCAGCCTGTCGAAACCTTCAGTCTCAATCATTCCCTTCGGTAGTTTTCTGCATGGAAATTCTAGGTCTCATGACTGCTGCATCGGATGCGATCCCCTTTGCTCGTTTCCACATGAGACCTCTCCAGCTTTGTATGCTGAACCAATGGTGCAGGGATTATACAAAGATATCACAATTAATATCCTTAAATCCCAATGTTCGATCTTCTCTGACTTGGTGGTTGGATCACCATCGTTTAGTTCAAGGGACCTCTTTTATTCATCCAACCTGGACTGTGATCTCAACAGATGCGAGTCTTTCAGGTTTGGGGATCTCTGACAGCGCAGGGGGTTTGGGAATCTCAGGAGGCGAGATTACCAATCAACATTTTGGAACTCCGTGCGATTTTCAGAGCTCTTCAGTTCTGGCCTCTTCTGAAGAGAGAATCGTTTATTTGTTTTCAGACAGACAATGTCACAACCGTGGCATATGTCAATCATCAAGGTGGAACGCACAGTCCTCAGGCTATGAAAGAAGTATCTCGGATACTTGTATGGGCGGAATCCAGCTCCTGTCTAATCTCTGCGGTTCACATCCCAGGTATAGACAATTGGGAAGCGGATTATCTCAGTCGCCAGACGTTACATCCGGGCGAATGGTCTCTTCACCCAGACGTATTTCTTCAGATTGTTCAAGTCTGGGGACTTCCAGAAATAGATCTGATGGCTTCTCATCTAAACAAGAAACTTCCCAGGTATCTGTCCAGATCCACGGATCCTCAGGCGGAAGTAGTGGACGCGTTGTCACTTCCCTGGAATTATCAACCTGCTTATATCTTTCCGCCTCTAGTTCTTCTTCCAAAAGTGATTTCCAAAATCCTAATGGAGCGTTCGTTTGTACTGCTGGTGGCTCCAGCATGGCCACACAGGTTTTGGTATGCGGATCTCTTTCGGATGGCCAGTTGCCAACCTTGGACACTTCTGTTAAGGCCAGACCTTCTATCTCAAGGTCCGTTTTTCCATCAGGATATAAAATCATTAAATTTGAAGGTATGGAGATTGAACGCTTGATACTTAGTCATAGAGGTTTCTCTGACTCAGTGATTAATACTATGTTACAGGCTCGTAAATCTGTGTCTAGAAAGATTTATTACTGAGTTTGGAAGACTTACATTTCTTGGTGTTCTCATAAATTCTCTTGGCATTCTTTTAGAATTCTTAGAATTTTACAGTTTCTTCAGGATGGTTTGGATAAGGGTTTGTCTGCAAGTTCTTTGAAAGGACAAATCTCTGCTCTTTCTGTTCTTTTTCACAGAAAGATTGCTAATCATCCTGATATTCATTGTTTTGTACAGGCTTTGGTTCGTATCAAGCCTGTCATTAAGTCAATCTCTCCTCCTTGGAGTCTTAATTTGGTTCTGAGGGCTTTACAGGCTCCTCCGTTTGAACCTATTCATTCTCTGGATATTAAATTACTTTCTTGGAAAGTTTTGTTCCTTTTGGCCATCTCTTCTGCTAGAAGAGTTTCTGAGTTATCTGCTCTTTCTTGTGAATCTCCTTTTCTGATTTTTCAACAGGATAACGCGGTGTTGCGGACTTCATTAAAATTTTTACCTAAAGTTGTGAATTCTAACAACATTAGTAGAGAAATTATTGTCTCTTCATTGTGTCCTAATCCTAAGAATTCTCTGGAGAGATCTTTACATTCTTTGGATGTAGTAAGAGCTTTGAAATATTATGTTGAAGCTACTAAAGATTTCAGAAAGACTTCTAGTCTATTTGTTATCTTTTCTGGTTCTAGGAAAGGTCAGAAGGCTTCTGCCATTTCTTTGGCGTCTTGGTTAAAGTCTTTGATTCATCATGCTTATGTGGAGTCGGGTAAATCCCCGCCTCAAAGGATTACGGCTCATTCTACTAGGTCAGTTTCTACTTCCTGGGCTTTTAAGAATGAAGCTTCTGTTGATCAGATTTGCAAAGCAGCAACTTGGTCTTCTTTGCATACTTTTACTAAATTCTACCATTTTGATGATTTTTCTTCTTCAGAAGCAGTTTTTGGTAGAAAAGTACTTCAGGCAGCTGTTTCAGTTTGATTCTTCTGCTTATAATTTCAGTTTTTATCATTATAAGATTAAAACTTTTTGATTTGGGTTGTGGATTATTTTTTTCAGCGGAATTGGCTGTCTTTATTTTATCCCTCCCTCTCTAGTGACTCTTGCGTGGAAGTTCCACATCTTGGGTATCTGCTATCCCATACGTCACTAGCTCATGGACTCTTGCCAATGACATGAAAGAAAACATAATTTATGTAAGAACTTACCTGATAAATTAATTTCTTTCATATTGACAAGAGTCCATGAGGCCCACCCTTTTTGTGGTGGTTATGATTTTTTTGTATAAAGCACAATTATTCCAATTCCTTGTTTGATGCTTTCGCTCCTTTCTTATCACCCCACTTCTTGGCTATTCATTAAACTGAATTGTGGGTGTGGTGAGGGGTGTATTTATAGGCATTTTGAGGTTTGGGAAATTTTGCCCCTCCTGGTTGGAATGTATATCCCATACGTCACTAGCTCATGGACTCTTGCCAATATGAAAGAAATTAATTTATCAGGTAAGTTCTTACATAAATTAAGTTTTATTAGGTGGTTTTATTATTAGTGCGACACGGCATGAGAACTAGTGCAGTGAAGGGGGTAAGTTGCGCAGTGATGGCAGCAAATATTAAAATAAATATATATGTATGTGTTACTATGTGTATATACATATATATTTATGTGTTACTATGTGTATATACATATATATTTATGTGTTAGTATGTGTATATACATATATATTTATGTGTTATTATGTGTATATATTTATGTGTTAATATGTGTATATACATATATATATTTATGTGTTACTATGTGTATATACATATATATTTATGTGTTACTATGTGTATATACATATATATTTATGTGTTAGTATGTGTATATACATATATATTTATGTGTTAGTATGTGTATATACATATATATTTATGTGTTATTATGTGTATATATTTATGTGTTAATATGTGTATATACATATATATTTATGTGTTACTGTGTGTATATACATATATATTTATGTGTTACTATGTGTATATACATATATATTTATGTGTTATTATGTGTATATACAGATATATTTATGTGTTACTGTGTGTATATACATATATATTTATGTGTTACTGTGTGTATATACATATATATTTATGTGTTACTGTGTGTATATACATATATATTTATGTGTTACTATGTGTATATACATATATATTTATGTGTTACTATGTGTATATACATATATATTTATGTGTTACTATGTGTATATACATATATATTTATGTGTTACTATGTGTATATACATATATATTTATGTGTTATTATGTGTATATACAGATATATTTATGTGTTACTATGTGTATATACATATATATTTATGTGTTATTATGTGTATATACATATATATTTATGTGTTACTATGTGTATATACATATATATTTATGTGTTACTATGTGTATATACATATATATTTATGTGTTAGTATGTGTATATACATATATATTTATGTGTTAGTATGTGTATATACATATATATTTATGTGTTAGTATGTGTATATACATATATATTTATGTGTTACTATGTGTATATACATATATATTTATGTGTTAGTATGTGTATATACATATATATTTATGTGTTACTATGTGTATATACATATATATTTATGTGTTAGTATGTGTATATACATATATATTTATGTGTTAGTATGTGTATATACATATATATTTATGTGTTAGTATGTGTATATACATATATATTTATGTGTTAGTATGTGTATATACATATATATTTATGTGTTAGTATGTGTATATACATATATATTTATGTGTTATTATGTGTATATACATATATATTTATTTGTTACTATGTGTATATACATATATATTTATGTGTTACTATGTGTATATACATATATATTTATGTGTTACTATGTGTATATACATATATATTTATGTGTTATTATGTGTATATACATATATATTTATGTGTTAGTATGTGTATATACATATATATTTATGTGTTAGTATGTGTATATACATATATATTTATGTGTTTATTTGTGTATATACATATATATTTATGTGTTATTATGTGTATATACATATATATTTATGTGTTATTATGTGTATATACATATATATTTATGTGTTAGTATGTGTATATACATATATATTTATGTGTTATTATGTGTATATACATATATATTTATGTGTTAGTATGTGTATATACATATATATTTATGTGTTAGTATGTGTATATACATATATATTTATGTGTTATTATGTGTATATACATATATATTTATGTGTTACTATGTGTATATACATATATATTTATGTGTTAGTATGTGTATATACATATATATTTATGTGTTATTATGTGTATATACAGATATATTTATGTGTTATTATGTGTATATACATATATATTTATGTGTTACTATGTGTATATACATATATATTTATGTGTTACTATGTGTATATACATATATATTTATGTGTTACTATGTGTATATACATATATATTTATGTGTTATTATGTGTATATACAGATATATTTATGTGTTATTATGTGTATATACATATATATTTATGTGTTATTATGTGTATATACATATATATTTATGTGTTATTATGTGTATATACATATATATTTATGTGTTAGTATGTGTATATACATATATATTTATGTGTTATTATGTGTATATACATATATATTTATGTGTTACTATGTGTATATACATATATATTTATGTGTTACTATGTGTATATACATATATATTTATGTGTTAGTATGTGTATATACATATATATTTATGTGTTATTATGTGTATATACATATATATTTATGTGTAACTATGTGTGTATACATATATATTTATGTGTTACTGTGTGTATATACATATATATTTATGTGTTACTATGTGTATATACATATATATTTATGTGTTACTATGTGTATATACATATATATTTATGTGTTACTATGTGTGTATACATATATATTTATGTGTTACTGTGTGTATATACATATATATTTATGTGTTACTATGTGTATATACATATATATTTATGTGTTAGTATGTGTATATACATATATATTTATGTGTTAGTATGTGTATATACATATATATTTATGTGTTAGTATGTGTATATACATATATATTTATGTGTTATTATGTGTATATACATATATATTTATGTGTTATTATGTGTATATACATATATATTTATGTGTTAGTATGTGTATATACATATATATTTATGCGTTATTATGTGTATATACATATATATTTATGTGTTATTATGTGTATATACATATATATTTATGTGTTACTGTGTGTATATACAGATATATTTATGTGTTATTATGTGTATATACATATATATTTATGTGTTATTATGTGTATATACATATATATTTATGTGTTATTATGTGTATATACATATATATTTATGTGTTACTATGTTTATATACAGATATATTTATGTGTTACTATGTGTATATACATATATATTTATGTGTTAATATGTGTATATACATATATATTTATGTGTAACTATGTGTATATACATATATATTTATGTGTTAATATGTGTATATACATATATATTTATGTGCTAGTATGTGTATATACATATATATTTATGTGTTAATATGTGTATATACATATATATTTATGTGTTAATATGTGTATATACATATATATTTATGTGTTACTATGTGTATATACATATATATTTATGTGTTACTATGTGTATATACATATATATTTATGTGTTAGTATGTGTATATACATATATATTTATGTGTTACTATGTGTATATACATATATATTTATGTGTTAGTATGTGTATATACATATATATTTATGTGTTACTATGTGTATATACATATATATTTATGTGTTACTATGTGTATATACATATATATTTATGTGTTACTATGTGTATATACATATATATTTATGTGTTAAGATGTGTATATACATATATATTTATGTGTTAATATGTGTATATACATATATATTTATGTGTTACTATGTGTATATACATATATATTTATGTGTTACTATGTGTATATACATATATATTTATGTGTTAGTATGTGTATATACATATATATTTATGTGTTAGTATGTGTATATACATATATATTTATGTGTTAGTATGTGTATATACATATATATTTATGTGTTACTATGTGTATATACATATATATTTATGTGTTACTATGTGTATATACATATATATTTATGTGTTAGTATGTGTATATACATATATATTTATGTGTTAGTATGTGTATATACATATATATTTATGTGTTATTATGTGTATATACATATATATTTATGTGTTATTATGTGTATATACATATATATTTATGTGTTACTATGTGTATATACCAATATATTTATGTGTTACTATGTGTATATACATATATATTTATGTGTTACTATGTGTATATACATATATATTTATGTGTTACTATGTGTATATACATATATATTTATGTGTTACTATGTGTATATACATATATATTTATGTGTTACTATGTGTATATACATATATATATTTATGTGTTACTATGTGTATATACATATATATTTATGTGTTAGTATGTGTATATACATATATATTTATGTGTTACTATGTGTATATACATATATATTTATGTGTTACTATGTGTATATACATATATATTTATGTGTTACTATGTGTATATACATATATATTTATGTGTTACTATGTGTATATACATATATATTTATGTGTTACTATGTGTATATACATATATATTTATGTGTTACTATGTGTATATACATATATATTTATGTGTTACTGTGTGTATATACATATATATTTATGTGTTACTATGTTTATATACATATATATTTATGTGTTACTGTGTGTATATACATATATATTTATGTGTTACTATGTTTATATACATATATATTTATGTGTTACTGTGTGTATATACATATATATTTATGTGTTACTATGTGTATATACATATATATTTATGTGTTACTATGTGTATATACATATATATTTATGTGTTACTATGTGTATATACATATATATTTATGTGTTACTATGTGTATATACATATATATTTATGTGTTACTATGTGTATATACATATATATTTATGTGTTAGTATGTGTATATACATATATATTTATGTGTTATTATGTGTATATACATATATATTTATGTGTTACTATGTGTATATACATATATATTTATGTGTTATTATGTGTATATACATATATATTTATGTGTTACTATGTGTATATACATATATATTTATGTGTTAGTATGTGTATATACATATATATTTATGTGTTACTATGTGTATATACATATATATTTATGTGTTACTATGTGTATATACATATATATTTATGTGTTACTATGTGTATATACATATATATTTATGTGTTACTATGTGTATATACATATATATTTATGTGTTAGTATGTGTATATACATATATATTTATGTGTTATTATGTGTATATACATATATATTTATGTGTTACTATGTGTATATACATATATATTTATGTGTTAGTATGTGTATATACATATATATTTATGTGTTAGTATGTGTATATACATATATATTTATGTGTTATGTGTATATACAAATATATTTATGTGTTAGTATGTGTATATACATATATATTTATGTGTTACTATGTGTATATACATATATATTTATGTGTTACTGTGTGTATATACCTATATATTTATGTGTTATTATGTGTATATACCTATATATTTATGTGTTATTATGTGTATATACATATATATTTGTGTTACTATGTGTATATACATATATATTTATGTGTTACTGTGTGTATATACATATATATTTATGTGTTAGTATGTGTATATACATATATATTTATGTGTTAGTATGTGTATATACATATATATTTATGTGTTACTATGTGTATATACAAATATATTTATGTGTTATTATGTGTATATACATATATATTTATGTGTTAGTATGTGTATATACATATATATTTATGTGTTACTGTGTGTATATACATATATATTTATGTGTTACTATGTGTATATACATATATATTTATGTGTTAGTATGTGTATATACATATATATTTATGTGTTATTATGTGTATATACATATATATTTATGTGTTATTATGTGTATATACATATATATTTATGTGTTATTATGTGTATATACATATATATTTATGTGTTAGTATGTGTATATACATATATATTTATGTGTTATTATGTGTATATACATATATATTTATGTGTTATTATGTGTATATACATATATATTTATGTGTTAGTATGTGTATATACATATATATTTATGTGTTACTATGTGTATATACATATATATTTATGTGTTACTATGTGTATATACCTATATATTTATGTGTTATTATGTGTATATACATATATATTTATGTGTTATTATGTGTATATACATATATATTTATGTGTTACTATGTGTATATACATATATATTTATGTGTTACTATGTGTATATACATATATATTTATGTGTTATTATGTGTATATACATATATATTTATTTGTTACTATGTGTATATACATATATATTTATGTGCTAATATGTGTATATACATATATATTTATGTGTTACTATGTGTATATACATATATATTTATGTGTTATTATGTGTATATACATATATATTTATGTGTTATTATGTGTATATACATATATATTTATGTGTTACTATGTGTATATACCTATATATTTATGTGTTATTATGTGTATATACATATATATTTATGTGTTACTATGTGTATATACATATATATTTATGTGTTACTATGTGTATATACATATATATTTATGTGTTAGTATGTGTATATACATATATATTTATGTGTTAGTGTGTGTATATACATATATATTTATGTGTTATTATGTGTATATACATATATATTTATGTGTTAGTATGTGTATATACATATATATTTATGTGTTACTATGTGTATATACATATATATTTATGTGTTAGTATGTGTATATACATATATATTTATGTGTTAGTATGTGTATATACATATATATTTATGTGTTAGTATGTGTATATACATATATATTTATGTGTTAATATGTGTATATACATATATATTTATGTGTTATTATGTGTATATACATATATATTTATGTGTTATTATGTGTATACACATATATATTTATGTGTTACTATGTGTATATACATATATATTTATGTGTTATTATGTGTATATACATATATATTTATGTGTTACTATCTGTATATACATATATATTTATGTGTTATTATGTGTATATACCTATATATTTATGTGTTATTATGTGTATATACATATATATTTATGTGTTATTGTGTATATATACATATATATTAATGTGTTACTATGTGTATATACATATATATTTATGTGTTACTATGTGTATATACCTATATATTTATGTGTTACTATGTGTATATACATATATATTTATGTGTTATTATGTGTATATACATATATATTTATGTGTTATTATGTGTATATACATATATATTTATGTGTTACTATGTGTATATACATATATATTTATGTGTTACTATGTGTATATACATATATATTTATGTGTTACTGTGTGTATATACGTATATATTTATGTATTAATATGTGTATATACATATATATTTCTGTGTTACTATGTGTATATAGATATATATTTATGTGTTACTATGTGTATATACATATATATTTATGTGTTACTATGTGTATATACCTATATATTTATGTGTTACTATGTGTATATACATATATATTTATGTGTTACTATGTGTATATACCTATATATTTATGTGTTATTATGTGTATATACCTATATATTTATGTGTTACTATGTGTATATACCTATATATTTATGTGTTATTATGTTTATATACCTATATATTTATGTGTTACTATGTGTATATACCTATATATTTATGTGTTATTATGTTTATATACCTATATATTTATGTGTTACTAGGTGTATATACATATATATTTATGTGTTACTAGGTGTATATACATATATATTTATGTGTTACTATGTGTATATACATATATATTTATGTGTTACTATGTGTATATACATATATATTTATGTGTTACTATGTGTATATACATATATATTTATGTGTTAGTATGTGTATATACATATATATTTATGTGTTAGTATGTGTATATACATATATATTTATGTGTTATTATGTGTATATACATATATATTTATGTGTTACTATGTGTATATACCTATATATTTATGTGTTACTATGTGTATATACCTATATATTTATGTGTTATTATGTGTATATACCTATATATTTATGTGTTACTATGTGTATATACCTATATATTTATGTGTTATTATGTTTATATACCTATATATTTATGTGTTACTATGTGCATATACATATATATATTTATGTGTTACTATGTGTATATACATATATATTTATGTGTTACTATGTGTATATACATATATATTTATGTGTTACTATGTGTATATACATATATATTTATGTGTATATACATATATATTTATGTGTTAGTATGTGTATATACCTATATATTTATGTGTTACTATGTGTATATACATATATATTTATGTGTTAATATGTGTATATACATATATATTTATGTGTTACTATGTTTATATACATATATATTTATGTGTTACTATGTGTATATACATATATATTTATGTGTTACTATGTGTATATACATATATATTTATGTGCTAATATGTGTATATACATATATATTTGTATTAGTATCTGTATATACATATATATTTATTTGTTAATATGTGTATATACATATATATTTATGTGCTAATATGTGTATATACATATATATTTATTTGTTACTATGTGTATATACATATATATTTATGTGCTAATATGTGTATATACATATATATTTATGTGTTACTATGTGTATATACATATATATTTATGTGCTAATATGTGTATATACATATATAGTTATGTGTTAGTATGTATTTATACATATATATTTATTTGTTAATATGTGTGTATACATATATAGTTATGTGTTAGAATTTATATATACAGTACATATATATTTATTTGTTAATATGTGTATATACACATATTAACACATAAATGTATATGTATTTAAGCATATACATATATATTTACAGGAAACACACACTACACCTGCCAACTTAAAACCCTCATAAATGCTTTTTGCAGATATTTTATTAAAAAAAAATAAAGATGCTACCATCTTTATTTTTTAATAAATTATATTACACTTGATTTTGGGGGCATTTGGTGGACATTTATAAAATTAACCAGAGATCTGATCTCTGGTTAATTTTATAAGCGATAATTGCTACTGTGAGATCGCTGTAGCAATAACCAGCCACTTGTAATGCCCATTTGCCCAGGTACGCAGTAACTTAGAGCTCCACTTGTAGTCTAGCCCTTAGAGCAGAGCTTTCCAAACTTTTCTTCTTGGTGACACACTTTTTAGACCTACATCATTTTGTGACACAGTAAATCAGTTGTACTAGCAAAGAGGTTAAACTAACTTGTTTTAAGAGATACGGACACATACATAAATTATATAATAACTACATGTATTTGCAAGTAACAGTTTGTAAGTATGTGCAATAATTAAGAAAAGTTTATAATAACTACACCAATAGCTACTTACTATTTTAATGGGATGTATGAGGTTGATGGGATGAACACAATTTCTGAATATTTGGTGGAATATTAGGTAAAGACACTTGCATTTCATCATCAAACATTTTTAAGCTTCCACTTCCTATCCATATATCAAGAGCAGGAGCAGCAATGCACTACTGGGAGCTAGCTGCAAAAAAACCCCCACTGACTTCTTACTTCAGCTCAGCATTTAAGCTGCCGTCTTCAGAGCTCGGTGAGTCCGATTGACAACTGCCCATTCTGCAAACACACTGCTGTCCCACTCACTGACTACACATGCAGTCATGAGCCAATTAAGGAGACTACACGTGCAGTCAGGAGCCAATGTGCCGCCAAAGCCACCAATTGGAATAGTTTCAGTTCCCACTGAGCTGCACCAATAGTTTAAGATGATCTGTGACCTCTAGGTATCAACGTGTCAACCATGTGATATTTGTAGCAGGCAGGCGGAAAGTCAGAAACCCAAACATTTTTTTTTAATTTAAATTAAATTAAAAAAAATGTGTGCTGAAGCAGGGACACACCTACACACTGCTGCCGACACACTAGTGTGTCCCGACACACAGTTTGGAAAGCACTGCCTTAGAGTATTAAAATGATGACACGAAGGATGATATACGTTGTGCCAACTTTCTCTTATGGAAATTATTTCCTGCACTGTTAATCTTGATTCTAGCTGGAAATCTCCCCCGAATTGCGATAATAAGTTTTTACAATGATTAAAAAAGTTAAATATTAAACGTTAAAAAACTAACTGAGCAAGCATTGCCAGTATACCTACCATGACCTAATAGAAATGGCATTTAGAAAGTTTAATACCAATTTATCCAATTGCAGCATACGCACTTTGGACTCAATTAGCTCTTCAATTTGTTGGGATCGACAGCCTGTTTGACTGTTAATGGTGTCATTTGTTTTTTATATTGAACATGAATTTCAGAAAGACTAGAAATGACCCAATGGGCTGCAAATTCAGCTATTTCCGTGCGAACCTTCAGACTCACTGGAAACAAAAGTTAAGAAGCAGCGGTCTAAGACGATACGATCAGGATGATTGACACCCCCTACTAGCGGCCGCGAATGTGCAGGGAGCAGCATATGCTGTCGGCATTTAGCAATGTCCGTACGACATTTAATAAATCTAACCCAATGGGGGGTAGTTATCAAGCCGTCTACTTTTCTGGCTTCGCCGGCCCAATACGTCCGCCTAAGCTCGCCTACCTTCGCCGCCGCGGACCTGAAAAAATACGCCTAAGTTATCAAATAAAGCTGTCAAAAAGCCGCGGGGCGATGAGCAGCGGACTGTGACAGTTATCACTCATCCGATCTCGCTGCACTTCGGCTTTTTCCCAGCTTTATTGCTAGCCTGTCACTAAGCACTCACACTAAACTGCACTGTTCTACCCCCTATACCGGTGCCCCCGGAGCCCCCCGCAACTAAATAAAGTTACTAACCCCTAAACCGCCGCTCCTAGACCCTGCCGCAACTCTTATAAATGTATTAACCCCTAAACCGCCGCTCCTAGACCCTGCCGCAAGTCTTATAAATGTATTAACCCCTACACCGCCGCTCCCGGACACCGCTGCCACCTACATTATACCTAGTAACCCCTATCCTGCCCCCCCTATACCGTTGCCCTCTATTATAAAATTATTAACCCCTATCCTGCTGATCCCGCACCTCTCCGCAACTAAATAAATAGTTTAACCCCTAAACCGCCACTCCATGAACCCGCCGCAACCTATATTAAACCTATTAACCCCTATCCTGCCCCCCCTACACCGTCGCCACCTATAATAAATTTATTAACCCCTAATCTGCCCCCCCTACACCGTTGCCACCTATAATAAATTTATTAACCCCTATCCTGCCCCCCACTACGCCGCCGCCACTGTAATAAAATGATTAACCCCTAAACCTAAGTCTAACCCTAACCCTAACGCCCCCCTAACTTAAATATTAATTAAATAAATCTAAATAAATTAACTCTTATTAACTAAATGAATCCTATTTAAAACTAAATACTTACCTTTAAAATAAACCCTAATATAGCTACAATATAAATAATAATTATATTCTAGCTATCTTAGGATTTATATTTATTTTACAGGTAACTTTCAAATTATTTTAACCATGTACAATAACTATTAAATAGTTATTAACTATTTAATAGCTTACCTAGCTAAAATAAAGAGAAATGTACCTGTGAAATAAATCCTAACCTAAGTTACAATTACACCTAACACTACACTATACTTTAATAAATTATTCCTATTTAAAAATAAATACTTACCTGTAAAATAAACCCTAAGATAGCTACAATATAATTAATAATTATATTATAGCTATCTTAGGATTTATATTTATTTTACAGGTAACTTTGTATTTATTTTAGCTAGTTAGAATAGTTATTAAATAGTTATTAACTATTTAATAACTACCTAGCTAAAAGAAATACAAAATTACCTGTAAAATAAATCCTAACTTAAGTTACAATTAAACCTAATACTACACTATCATTAAATTAACTAAATAAACTACCTACAAATAACTACAATTAAATACAATTACATAAACTAACTAAAGTACAAAAAATAAAAAAAGCTAAGTTACAAAAAATAAAAAATTAAGTTACAAACATGTTAAAAATATTACAACAATTTTAAGCTACTTACACCTAATCTAAGCCCCCTAATAAAATAACACCCCCCCAAAATAAAAAAAATCCCTACCCTATTCTAAATTAAATAAATTTCAAAGCTCTTTTACCTTACCAGCCCTTAAAAGGGCCATTTGTGGGGGCATGCCCCAAAAAGTTCAGCTCTTTTGCCTGTAAAAGAAAAATACAACCCCCCCCAACATTAAAACCCACCACCCACATACCCCTAATCTAACCCAAACCCCCCTTACAAAAACCTAACACTAATCCCCTGAAGACCATCCTACCTTGAGTCGTCTTCACTCAGCCGAGCCACCGATGGAACTGAAGAGGACATCCGGAGCGGAAGAAGTTAATCCTCCAAGCGGCGCTGAAGAAATCTTCCATCCGATGAAGTCATCATCCAGGCGGCGCTGAAGAAGTCTTCGATCCAGCCGATGTCATCTTCAAAGAGGCGCTGAAGAGGTCTTCTATCCGGGCGAAGTCATCTTCCAAGCCGGGTCTTGAATCTTCCTTCCGCCGACGTGGAACCACCTTCTTCACCGACGGACTACGACGAATGACGGCTCCTTTAAGGGACGTCATACAAGATGGCGTCCCCTCAATTCCGATTGGCTGATAGGATTCTATCAGCCAATCGGAATTAAGGTAGGAAAATCTGATTTGCTGATGGAATCAGCCAATCAGATTCAAGTTCAATCCGATTGGCTGATCCAATAAGCCAATCAGATTGAGCTCGCATTCTATTGGCTGATCGGAACAGCCAATAGAATGCGAGCTCAATCTGATTGGCTGATTCCATCAGCCAATCAGATTTTTCCTACCTTAATTCCGATTGGCTGATAGAATCCTATCAGCCAATCGGAATTGAGGGGACGCCATCTTGGATGACGTCCCTTAAAGGAGCCGTCATTCGTCGTAGTCCGTCGGTGAAGAAGGTGGTTCCGCGTCGGCGGAAGGAAGATTCAAGACCCGGCTTGGAAGATGACTTCGCCCGGATAGAAGACCTCTTCAGCGCCTCTTTGAAGATGACATCGGCCGGATCGAAGACTTCTTCAGCGCCGCCTGGATGATGACTTCATCGGATGGAAGATTTCTTCAGCGCCGCTTGGAGGATTAACTTCTTCCGCTCCGGATGTCCTCTTCAGTTCCATCGGTGGCTCGGCTGAGTGAAGACAACTCAAGGTAGGATGATCTTCAGGGGATTAGTGTTAGGTTTTTGTAAGGGGGGTTTGGGTTAGATTAGGGGTATGTGGGTGGTGGGTTTTAATGTTGGGGGGGGTTGTATTTTTCTTTTACAGGCAAAAGAGCTGAACTTTTTGGGGCATGCCCCCACAAATGGCCCTTTTAAGGGCTGGTAAGGTAAAAGAGCTTTGAAATTTATTTAATTTAGAATAGGGTAGGGATTTTTTATATTTTGGGGGGGTTTTGTTATTTTATTAGGGGGCTTAGATTAGGTGTAAGTAGCTTAAAATTGTTGTAATATTTTTAACATGTTTGTAACTTAATTTTTTATTTTTTGTAACTTAGCTTTTTTTATTTTTTGTACTTTAGTTAGTTTATGTAATTGTATTTAATTGTAGTTATTTGTAGGTAGTTTATTTAGTTAATTTAATGATAGTGTAAGATTAGGTTTAATTGTAACTTAGGTTAGGATTTATTTTACAAGTAATTTTGTATTTCTTTTAGCTAGGTAGTTATTAAATAGTTAATAACTATTTAATAACTATTCTAACTAGCTAAAATAAATACAAAGTTACCTGTAAAATAAATATAAATCCTAAGATAGCTATAATATAATTATTAATTACATTGTAGCTATCTTAGGGTTTATTTTACAGGTAAGTATTTATTTTTAAATAGGAATAATTTATTAAAGTATAGTGTAGTGTTAGGTGTAATTGTAACTTAGGTTAGGATTTATTTCACAGGTACATTTCTCTTTATTTTAGCTAGGTAAGCTATTAAATAGTTAATAACTATTTAATAGTTATTGTACATGGTTAAAATAAATTGAAAGTTACCTGTAAAATAAATATAAATCCTAAGATAGCTAGAATATAATTATTATTTATATTGTAGCTATATTAGGGTTTATTTTAAAGGTAAGTATTTAGTTTTAAATAGGATTCATTTAGTTAATAAGAGTTAATTTATTTAGATTTATTTAATTAATATTTAAGTTAGGGGGGCGTTAGGGTTAGACTTAGGTTTAGGGGTTAATAATTTTATTACAGTGGCGGCGGCGTAGTGGGGGGCAGGATAGGGGTTAATAAATTTATTATAGGTGGCGACGGTGTAGGGGGGGCAGATTAGGGGTTAATAAATTTATTATAGGTGGCGACGGTGTAGGGGGGGCAGGATAGGGGTTAATACATTTAATATAGGTTGCGGCGGGTTCAGGGAGCGGCGGTTTAGGGGTTAATACATTTATTATAGTTGCGGTGGGCTCCGGGAGCGGCGGTTTAGGGGTTAATATGTATAGAGTAGCTTGCGGTGGGCTCCGGGAGCGGCGGTTTAGGGGGTAATAACTTTATTTAGTTGCGGCGGTGTAGGGGGGGTCAGATTAGCGGTGTTTAGACTCGGGGTACATGTTAGGGTGTTAGGTGTAGACAGCTCCCATAGGAATCAATGGGATGTCTGTCAGCAGCGAACTTGTACTTTCGCTATGGTCAGACTCCCATTGATTCCTATGGGATCCGCCGCCTCCAGGCTGGCGCTTTGAAAACCAGGTACGCTGGGCCGTAAAAGTGCCGAGCGTACCTGCTAGTTTTTTGATAACTAGCAAAAGTAGTGAGATTGTGCCGCACTTGTGTGCGGAACATCTGGAGTGACGTAAGAATCGATCTGTGTCGGACTGAGTCCGGCGGATCGAAGTTTACGTCACAAAATTCTACTTTTGCCGGTCTCGAGCCTTTGATAACTAAGGCGAATCAGCCTCGCCACAAATACGCTGCGGAATTCCAGCGTATTTGAGGTTGACGGCTTGATAACTAGGCCCCTATGTGTTTAACGAGATATAAAACAGTCTTCTTTATTGTTGTAATAAAAAAGCAGTAATGAGTTATACTTTTACTGGCTGCAAAAATCATGTGACAGTAGAATTTATGTTTGATAATGGTAGCTCCTTATTTTACTAAAGGCAGTGGCTGCACAGAGAATTTAAAGTTGCTCATTGTGCAAGAAAACAAGTTGTTTGCTTTTTTATAAACAAATTCTGTCTTTTTTTATGTTTACTTTCATTTAACATATTTTTGTTTTCTGAAAGACCAGTGCTTCATATCCCTTTAACCAATGAAAATTAGTTAAGTGAAGAGTTAAAGTCAGCTCCAAAGCAGCAACATAGCAATGTGCTACTGGGAGCTAGCTGAGCACATCTGGTAAGCCAATGACAGGGGACATATGTGTGTAGTCACCAATTACCAACAAGCTTCCACCAGTGCTTTGCATCTGCTGAGGATATGTACATAAACTTTTAAAATATACCAAGAGAATGAAGTATATTTGAAGTAAATTAAAACGTCTAACCCCTTTACCCTGTACATTGCTGGTCTATTAATGGGGCTTGATATTTTGAAAGCACAGTCTCATCGCCAGTGACGAGACCCCACTACTTCAGGAGGGAGTTCATTATAGCGCAGTCTTGCCACTGGTGGTGAGACCCGCGCCATTATGATCCGACAAACCCTTAACGACCAGCGACATACAGTGTTCGGCATGGTCTTTAAGAGGTTGAATTGTATGCTCTATGTAATCCATTAAAGTGTATTGTTGACTTCCATGTTCCTTTAAAATGAATATCACTCTTAGACAGTAGCTCACAAGCAAAGGTAACTTTTGCAAGTACTTTGTCTAATGCCAGTTCAAATTAAAATTGTCTCAGGCTTAATTTTAGTTTAAGCTACTGTAAATCAATTTTTCTATAGAAGGCAAAACAATTTTCACTAACTATAGAAAGGAAAACTGTTTGAGCATATCAACATGACACAGCTCAATCAACAGACTAAGATTACAGGTGGAGCTCTAATTTATCACGTGCCTATTTATCACGTGCCTGTAAACTGGCAAATTCCCCCGTTTACGAGCAAATTCACCCGTTTATGGGCACGAGATAAATAACCAGTGATTGCAAGTGGGTGGTTATTGCTACGGCGAGCTTGCGGTAGCAATTAGCGCTCTGAAAATTAACCAGAGATCAGATCTCTGATTCATTTTCTAAATGTTCCCCAATTGCCCCCAAAAGGAAGTGTAGTGTTGGTTTTATTAAATAAAACATATTAGAAATTTTATTTTTTATTACAATAACTGCAATAAGCAGTTATGAAGGGGTTAAAGTTGGCGGGTATGGGGTGTTAGAAGTTACAGTCTATTGGGACTATGGTATTACTATAAATATATATTTACATGCTTATATTTATATATATATATTTATGTGTTAATATGTGTATATAGATATATAGATACTCACATCATTATACTGCACAGCATTCTCATCAGTGTGTAGATACTCACATCATTATACTGCACAGCATACTCATCAGTGTATAGATACTCACATCATTATACTGCCCAGCATAGCATACTCATAGATACTCACATCATTATACTGCACAGCATACTCATCAGTCGCAGCCTACTCATCAGTGTATAGATACTCACATCATTATACTGCCCAGCATACTCATGAGTGTATAGATACTCACATCATTATACTGCACAGCATACTCATCAGTGTATAGATACTCACATCATTATACTGTGCAGCATACTCATCAGTGTATAGATACTCACATCATTATACTGCACAGCATACTCATCAGTGTATAGATACTCACATCATTATACTGTGCAGCATACTCATCAGTGTATAGATACTCACATCATTATACTGCCCAGCATACTCACAAGTGTATAGATACTCACATCATTATACTGCACAGCATACTCATCAGTGTATAGATACTCACATAATTAAACAGTGCAGCATACTAATCAGTATATAGATACTCACATCATTATACTGCACAGCATACTCATCAGTGTATAGATACTCACATCATTAAACAGTGCAGCATACTAATCAGTGTATAGATACTCACATCATTATACTGTGCAGCATACTCATCAGTGTATAGATACTCACATCATTATACTGCACAGCATACTCATCAGTGTATAGGTACTCACATCATTATACTGCACAGCATACTCATCAGTGTATAGATACTCACATCATTATACTGCACAGCATACTCATCAGTGTATAGATACTCACATCATTAAACAGTGCAGCATACTAATCAGTGTATAGATACTCACATCATTAAACAGTGCAGCATACTAATCAGTGTATAGATACATCATAAAACTGCACAGCATACTCATCAGTGTATAGATACTCACATCATTATACTGCACAGCATACTCATCAGTGTATAGATACTCACATCACTATACTGCACAGCATACTCATCAGTGTATAGATACTCACATCATTATACTGCACAGCATACTCATCAGTGTATAGATACTCACATCATTATACTGCACAGCATACTCATCAGTGTACAGATACTCACATCATTATACTGCACAGCATACTCATCAGTGTATAGATACTCACATCATTATACTGCACAGCATACTCATCAGTGTATAGATACTCACATCATACTGCACAGCATACTCATCAGTGTATAGATACTCACATCATTAAACAGTGCAGCATACTAATCAGTGTATAGATACATCATAAAACTGCACAGCATATACATCAGTGTAGAGACACTCTTCGTCATTATACAGTGCAGCATACTTATATATACAGTATATATACAGATCAGTTTACTCATCAGGATATAGAAACTTGCATCATTGTAGTATCATTTTAAAGTGCAGGTTACTCATTATCAGTGTATGTAGAAAGATAGATAGATAGATAGATTGATTGATTGATTATACCTAGTTAGATAGATTATAGATAGATAGATAGATAGATAGATAGATAGATAGATAGATAGATAGATAAATGATAGATGACAGATGATAGATAGATAGATAGATAGATAGATAGATAGATAGATAGATAGATAGATAGATAGATAGATAGATAGATAGAGCTCAAAATCATTATACAGCGAAGAATTTATTATATTACTATTGCCTATTACTGAGTTACCTTTAAGGGCCCTCTGTTAAGTACGTCGGCTAATGGGTGTTTACACTATGCAGGCAAGCTTACCTGCAAATGTTTTACTTACTTTACATGAACTAGAATTAAATATTTCCTGTTCGCCAGGCTGATATCTCTCATACTTGGAGCCCCACTATCACCTAAATGCTCATATGCAAACATTGGCACCACAAGCAATTTATGCCTCCTTTGCCAAATGAGTATATATGAAGTCAGTACAATCACTAATGTGCCCTCTATTAGATGTGTTTAGCAGCCAATTAAGTTGCACAGAAAAATGTAAGAAAATAACTGATGGATTGTAGTAACGTTGAGCAAGAGCAAGCCTGACCTATAGACAGCTGCCTACTTAATTGCAAATACTGGAGAAATCTGTTTAAATATATCAGGATATTTCATAGACTCTAAATGTACTCTCAATAGAGGAGAGTTTTTTTTTTTTTTAATAAACAGGCTATAGC
The DNA here is from genome assembly GCF_027579735.1 of Bombina bombina. NCBI lineage: Eukaryota > Metazoa > Chordata > Amphibia > Anura > Bombinatoridae > Bombina > Bombina bombina. The sequence continues at coordinate 46,965,158 of NC_069509.1, forward strand.
ACGTTGTTATACCATAAGAACTGCTCCAGTGCTGCAAACCAGGAATAATCTAGAAGCTTTTGTAGAATTTTTCACAGTTATGATTACAAGTACCAGATCATAAATAGACAATATTATTAAACTGAACCATTGGGTTAAACTGATACATCAAGCCATGCATATGAAATTAGATTGTGAAAATGTATATACTGGATTATGAAGATCTACAATTTTTAAGTATATAAAAATTTATGAAAAACTTTAAATATATGAAAGATTTCTAACTAGTCCTTTGCAATTTCTTGCTAGTACAGGACTAGTGGACTAGAATAAATCTCCAGTTCTGCATATGCGTATTACTTTTTGTTGGAAAAACCAAAATAGAGAAAAACAAGCTTTATATCTGAGGTCTATAACTAAGCTCTCTAAAGTTGTTTAAAAAGGATACATATTGAATATAGTATATATAAAGATTATAAAGTTATCCCAGCAGAGGGGAAAAGAAAAAAAGATTTAACTAGTTTACTTTTAAATTATATGATATAGTCCTTGTTTGAACAATGGTGTATCTGGCTATTGGCATGAACAAGTGTACACCGTAACATAATAACAACTGAGTGTGTCAGGTACAGGGATAAAATATCCTTGACACTGTGAATTTACTGCTGAGAGAATGTTTTGAACAATAATATATATTTTAATGGTTACTGAGATAGTAAATCTGGGTGGATCAGTAGATATGCTGAAGCTTATCTAGACTTTGGTATGGTCTGTGTCATATATGAGAAACTTGATGTTATCCTGACATGCATAATCCATGCACCCTGTACAGACAATGTGTAAGTTATTAAATATGTATTCGATTTTTCTGGATCAAAAGCAGTGACATTCTCTACCTAGATGAATATTTGTAGGCGGTGGGGGGGGCTTAGCAGATTTTATTCTTTGAAGTACATTTTTTGTTTTTGTGTGGTTTTAATAAAAAAAAATATACTTCTTTTTCAGTGGAATATACTCATACACACACAATATATATATATATATATATATATATATATATATTTTATATGTTGTGAGTGTGTGCACTCTCACCATCCGTCAACAGCTGCCAGGGTGCTATAGAGCGTTGCAATAATTTTAGAAAGGTTAAGCACTCACTGGACTGCGGTCATCTGTGTGATAGCAATTTTATTAGTGACGTTTCGGGACAAAAACAGTCCCTTCCTCTGACAAAGAACAATACAAAATATCAAACATTTAAAGGTGAACAAAACCCTCCCCCCTGTGGGCTACCCAATCACTGTGATCTGCGTGTGTGATCAGGAGAAACCAGTCTCCTGATAGGTTAAGGACCAAAGGTCAATTCATTTGATAGGATAAAAAAACTGTCAATCAATAATGTGTATTAATACACATTATTGATTGACAGTTTTTTTATCCTATCAAATGAATTGACCTTTGGTCCTTAACCTATCAGAAGACTGGTTTCTCCTGATCACACACGCAGATCACAGTGATTGGGTAGCCCACAGGGGGGAGGGTTTTGTTCACCTTTAAATGTTTGATATTTTGTATTGTTCTTTGTCAGAGGAAGGGACTGTTTTTGTCCCGAAACGTCACTAATAAAATTGCTATCACACAGATGACCGCAGTCCAGTGAGTGCTTAACCTTTCTAAAATTATATATATATATATATATATATATATATAAAATATATATATATATATAAAACATATATATATATATATATATATATATATATATAATAGATGGATAGATAGATACATTGATAGATAGATAGATAGATAGATAAAATACAATTTGGGGCTTTTGTGCTTCACTCTAGGTGGAGAAAAATCCGCTGCCACTTGACCCCCAACTCCAACAATTTTATCAAACAATCTAATCTGCAGGCTTATTGGACTCAGACAAAAATCCCCTGATTTAAATTTATAGGTTTTCGTACAGGCGTAGTGTTACTTTTGGAAATATCTTATCCCCGACAGTCCTACCTAGACTTGGTATAGCAAGTAGTTGGTTAACACATAAAGGCACCTTTAAATGTGGTAGCTCAAGGTGTAAAGCCTTTGATTATATTCAACAAATAACTCATTTTTGTTATGGGCATGAGATATGAAACCTCACAATGCATTAATTGCAGCATGGGTTATGTAGTTTACCTTATCTCATGTGTACACTGTAAACTTCAATTTGTTGGCCTCACAACTAGGGAGGTGAGGTCGAGGATTCATGAGCACCTGTGTAATATTAACTGTAAAAAAAGAGTGCTCAGCTTTTGCCAAACACTTTATCCATCAACACAACCAATCATTTGAGACATTGAGATGGCAAGCTATAGAACTTGTATATCGTCCAAAGAGAGGAGGTGACAGGTTAAAATAATTAAATCGTAGAGAAACCTTTTGGATTTTTAAACTATTAACCAGGTACCCTAAAGGTTACAACTTTGACTACGATATCATGAATTACTGGCAACAATAAATAGCCAAATTGAATGATGGCTGTGTGGAATATAAGCAGTGGAGTAAGTGTACAAAGCGCCTAAAATAAGGCCGAGGTGACTGTTGGGTAATGTTTCTCTGTAGTAGAGTAATAGTGCTGCTGTATCATTGGCTGAATAATAGTAATATGGGTCAGTAAATATCCAGGTTACTTAGATAATTGTAAGTAGACTAGTGTGGGTTCCAATGTAGTACAGGCACTAAATTACTAAGATGTTGAAAAGCGATCAGTGTTCCAAATACAATTTAATAACAGTCGCTAAGATTACAAAACATTAGAAAATTAAAAATTGAAAATTACAGTCAATGGATTAAAAGATGAGAAGTTGCATTAGATATGTTTTCAAAATCATGGACCCATGGTGTATGTTATCACTACTCCCCAAGTATTGCTAATGAATTAGCATCCTTCACTTTTGAAATGGGTATTCAACACATCCCCAGAGCAAATAGAGACTATGGGGGATATTTATCAAACCGACAGTGCGGATCAGGTCCGCCAGACCTCGCTGAATGCGGAGAGCAATACGCTCTCCGTATTCAGCATTGCACCAGCAGCTCTTGTGAGCTGCTGGTGCAACGATGCCCCCTGCAGATTTGCGGCCAATCGGCCGACAGCAGGGAGGTGTCAATCAACCCGTTCGTACTCGATCAGGTTGATTTTCAGCGATGTGTGTCCGCCTGCTCAGAGCAGGCGGACAGGGTTTTGGAGCAGCGGTCTTTAGAAACACAGGCCCTCAAGCTCCATCCAGAGCTTGATAGATAGGCCCCCATGTATTGTCTATCTCTCACATCGAGATTGACCAAAATGGGCTATACAATCAACACATAGAATCATACTGAGAGTCGATTTATACTATAACAAGAGAGGCTGACAACAATGATCCTCCTCTTCCCTTGACCTCCCATAAGGTTAATAAATAGGCCTATTATGGAGATTTACACAAGCTTTATACATGTCCCTCTTACTCCCACCCGCACCTTAGGGCAGTCACTCAAGAAGACAATAGCCAAATATATATATGACTTATCTAGTTCCACTGTTTGTGAAAGATCTGCTATTTGTAGAACATTTATAGAGGACTGAAATATATACAATGCACTTTTACTATATATGATAGTGCGATATTGAGATGGAACTTCCATCTGGTATATAATTTATACCTCAGTAGGTCAAACAGACCTGCCGTTACAGTCTACTCAGATCGAATAATCATCACACAGCCCAAACTTGAATAGAATTGGGAGTTTGAAGAAACACACAGATACATCCAAGAGATATATAGGAAAAAGATAACTTTATATTTAAAGGGACACTGGACCCAATTTTTTTTCTTTCGTGATTCAGATAGAGCATAACATTATGAAAACATACAGAAATTGATATATAAGATCAATAAATTGAGAACGTTTAAAATGAGGTTTAAAACGAATTGAGATATCACAAACAAACCACTTCCGGTTTCAACACATCTGGTTTTTGCAGGTGCCCAAACTATACAAATTAGATACAGAATCAGTATTTATAGCTACCAGTCATTTAAAGCTACTAGTCTTGATAAAGGCCTGAATCTAGGCTGAAACCCGTTGACAATAGCTGGCAAGCACAACTTCAATATTGTTCTCCTCCATTTGTACAAGCTACACTATCGTTTACATTTTTACAGGTACACTCAGAAGATCTTTTGGAAAACTGAAGAAACCTTCAGGATTGAACCTGAGGATCTCACTATCAAGTACCATGTTTGTTCATTTTATTTATTCACCATTGGATTAAATTAATACCACTGTATTTATTTGACTGTTTGTACTGCATATATTTTCGGATATATATATATTTTTGGGACATATTTGTGACACATTTTTGGTCACTGGACACATTTCGCTCTCATTTTTTGGATACAATCATTTTGGAAACATTTATTTGACACATTTTTTGTACACACATTTAAGTGTATGCACGTGCATTTACACACACACATCATTTGCTTTGTGTTTGATCGTCACACAAGTTTTTTTTTTTTTAAAGTTTATTCAATGTTGGATTTATCACATTGTATTGTAATTGATCATGAATATTGTATTGTAATTGTACTATACCTGTATTCTCTGCAGGTCTGAATAATCAATCCCATTTGCAGTTAATTCAGTAGAATATAGATTGTTCCTAGCAGGGGAAGGCGCAAAAGATCAGTCTCAGGTGCATACAGATCAGTCCCAGGAGACTATTCCTTTATCTGCACACCCGCGTGAACCATTTCAAAATTGTCAGGGCATACCACAGTTCTTCAGTCAGGATTTTAACTCACATCACTGTTAGTGATAACATACACCATGGATCCATGATTTTTAATACATATCTAATGCGACTTCTCATCTTTTTATCCATTGACTGTAATTTTCAATTTTTAATTTTATTTTTCTAATGTTTGTAATCTTAGCGACTGTAATTAAATTGTATTTGGAATACTGATCGCTTTTCGACTTAGTAATTTAGTGCCTGTACTACATTTGACCCCACACTAGTCTACTTACAAATATCTAAGTAACCTGGTTATGTACTGATCCATATTACTGTTAATCAGCCAATGATACAGCAGCACTATTTATCTACTACAGAGACACATTACCCAACAGTCACCTCGGCCTTATTTTAGGTGCTTTGTACACACACTCCACTACTTGAATCCCCTTTTTGGACAGCTAGGAGGCATCTTGTTCAAAGTCAGAGGTTTAGGTCCTGTGGCGCTTAGTCTTGAATCTATTATGTGTGGAATATAACAGTGTTCTGCACTTCCAATTTCAGATTGGATTTACAGGAAAAGGGGATAATAAAAGTATATTGCAGAGTTGTTTATATATATATATATATATATATATATATATACTGTATATGAGTTATCATTTTATACTACTATCTCAAAGTGTTTAATGTCCCTTTAACTAAGAATTATCATGTCTCAGATGTCACAGGTGTGATTAACGAAAAACCAGGTGCTAGTAGTATGAGCATATAAATAGATCTAGTGTGATCGCTCCTGGCTAGTTGTGAGTACGGGGCAATCCCAAAACGCGTCCTTTGCTGGGATGTGCATTGCACTGCATTGTTTCTGATTTTAACCTTTTTTTTTTTTTAATGCTTTTGCCCACGTTGGATAATTTTAAGGAATAATAAAGTGGTGATGATTAAGCCGTTCTGGTGTTTTTCTTTGGATGTAATTAAATTTATAGAAGTTACAGATGTATCTGAATAGACAGATTAAAAGAACAATATAATATATAAATACAGAGTTCTATTTTGTTAGATAATGTCATTTTAAACAAATTCCCTTATTTTTTACTTTTTTTAAAAGAGTTAAAAACATTGTTGACTTTTCTCCAGATGAGGATAAAGTCAGTGATTGGAGCATACACCCTGTTCCAAATTATTATGCCAATGATATATTTCTGATTTACCTAAATAATTGATGTAAACAACAGTCAGCATAATTCTCATGTTATCAACTATTAAGAGTACAATTCAAATTTTATTGAACAAACCTCCTAATGATAACGATTTTTTTTTCCAAAATAAAAAACGTACAATGCACTGTTCCAAATTATTATGCACAGTAAGTTTCAAAACACTTTAAACTGAAAATTGTCATTTGTTGTGTTTGCAGCATATTTACTGAAATCAAAAGCTATTTCAATCAAACTTTGAACAACATTTTAACTTTTTAAACATTTTAACAGGTCACGTTACATTTTAACATAGGACCCCTTATTTGATAGCAGCTTCACAAGTCTTGCATCCATTGAACTTGTGAGTTTTTGGACAATTTCTGCTTGAATCTGTTTGCAAGATGTCAGAATAGCCTCCCAGAGCTGCTGTTTGGATGTAAACTGCCTCCCACCCTCATAGATATTTTGCTTGAGGATGCTCCAAAGGTTCTCAATAGGATTGAGGTCAGGGGAGGATGGAGGCCACACCATGACTTTCTCTCCTTTTATCCCCATAGCAGCCATTGATGCAGAGGTATTCTTTGCAGCATGAGATGGTGCATTGTCATGCATGAAGATGATTTTATTATGGAAAGCATAGTTCTTCCTTCTGTACCAGGGAAGGAAGTGGTCAGTCAGGAACTCCACATACTTTGCAGAGGTCATATTTACACCTTCGGGGACCCAAAAGGGGCCGACCAGCTCTCTTCCCATGATTCCGGCCCAAAACATGACTCCACCACCACCTTGCTGATGTCGCAGCCTTGTTGGAACAGGGTGGCCATCCACCAACCATCCACTACTCCATCCATCTGAACCATCCAGGGTTGCACTGCACTCATCAGTGAACAGGACTGTTTGAAAATTAGTCTTCATGTATTTTTCTGCCAAATGCAGCCGTTTCTGCTTGTGAGCATTGGTTAGTGGTGGCCGAATGGAAGGTTTATGCACAGTTGCAAGACTCTGGAGGACTCTACACCTTGATGTCCGTGGGACTCCAGAGGCACCAGCAGCTTCAAATATCTGTTTGCTGCTATGTAATGGTATTTTAGCAGCTGCTCTCTTGATCCGATGCATGGATCTGGCAGAAATCTTCCTCAATGTGCCTTTATCTGCACAAACCCATCTGTGCTCTGAATCAGCCACAAATCTCTTAATAGTGCGATGATCACGCTTAAGTTTTCTTGAAATATCTAATGTTTTCATACCTTGTCCAAGGCATTGAACTATTTCACTCTTTTGGCAGCAGAGAGCTCCTTGTTCGTCCCCATATTGCTTGAAAATGGTGCTCTGCTTAATAATGTGGAACACCCTCCTTTAGTAGTTTTTCCTTTAATTGGGCTCACCTGGCAATCTAATTATCACAGGTGTCCGAGATTGTTTTCAGTGATCAAAAGAACTCTGAGACACAATGCCATCCATGAGTTAAACTGAAAAAAAAAATATTTAATCTTTGTGACACTGAAATAGAATTTGCATAATAATTTGGAACAGGGTGTATGCAAGTATACCTGCTCTTGATTGGCTCATCAGCTGTATTCTCATTTGGAGTGGCACAATTTTGACTACTTATTTAATCCCTTTTCTGGGATTAGTAACAAAGTAATTAAAATGGATTTATATTTAAAATAAAATGCTGTAACAAAATAGAGCATTTCACTTTTACAGTAGATTAGCCTTTAAAATTTAAAAATGATGGATTATATTAAATAGGCCCATAATCAGCTATGATTAGGATTTTAAATATTGGCAAACACAAATCTAAAATCAAATTCTTTCCAATGCATTTTTAGCCTGCGTCGGCTTGCGCTTGTATTATGAGTTTAAAGTAAAAAGTTATCGCTCGAGCGCTTACTCAACGCGCGCAAAAAGCTGAATTTACAATATCGTGCACGATAACCTATTCCCTCATAGAAGTCATTAGAGCAAAAAAAGTGGAAAAACAACACCCTACTCAAGCGCAAACACAATCATATATTCTCAAGTGCGCTAACCTGACATGATAATATGATTACTTCACTATCTAATGTTCTTCACATACCATAATATGTTCTATTTATTCATAAATACATATTTCTTCGCAGATCTGATGGTATTTTGAAAATGATATATTTATACAGATATATATATCTATAGGAATATCTATTTACAGATACTTAGAATGTATTCTGCTATGTGCAGAACATTGGAATGTAAAATCTTTAAAGTACATACACAGTATAACACTTTATTAAATATCTTTAATATATTTATTAAATATTTCTTTAATTATTCAGATAGAGCAGCAATATTATGCAACTTTCTAACTTACTCCTATTATCAATTTGTCTTCGTTCTCTTACTATCTTGATTTAAAAAACAGGAATGTAAAGCTTATGAGCTGGCCCATTTTTGGTTCAGAACCTGGGTTATGCGTGCTTATTGGTTGGCTAAATGTAGCCACCATTAAGCAAGCGCTATCCAGGGTGCTGAACCTAAAATGGGCTGTCTCCTAAGCATTACATTCCTGCTTTTTTTTAAATAAAGATAGCAAGAGAACGAAGAAAAATTGATAATAGGAGTAAAATAGCAGATTGCTTAAAATTGCATGCTCTATCTGAATCATAAAAGAAAAAAACTGGGTTTAGTATCCCTTTAAAAATATATGTCTATACGAAGAGGCGGAGCTTCCCCACGGTCAGAGATGGCAGCCTAAAAGTTGAGCTTCGGGTATGTTAACCCTACAAAAGGGATTTTGAACGGACTCCACTGATAAAAAAAATCACCCAAAGACACTCTAGTGAGGGGACATATAAGCTACAACAGATTCGGAAATCTGTGGAATAAATAGATCGACATCCTCAATCAATTTCTAAACCGGCAGCCCACAAGGTTATGGCGGAGGACTACACTAACCTCACAGATCACGGCAACATTTAAAGCAACGCAGCAGGTAATCTTTTTTCCTGTCTCCCCGCAGCAAGAAGATGTATACGGGACCGCCGTATAAAACAGCTACGCCATCACTCACAGCCCTTCATATGCGCTAGGCCGAGAGTACAGGAAGTCAGTCATCGGCCTTGAAGAAGAAGCCACAAGCTAACTATTAGAGGCACAGAAACTCATTGGGCACAAAAGGGGCAGGAGGCAAACTACTGCAATCAGACAGCACAAGCTCGTGAGAAGGTAGGCCCCATCCACAGTTAAACGCACATCATGGCATACCAGATAATCATAACCCTGACATAGGGCATTTTACAAATGTTGACAGCTGCATTAAGGGGGACACAGGACAGGCATATTATATGGAGATGATATAAAAACACACATGACATATCTTTTGATGCAATATTAAAGCAGGATGAAGGAAATAGGATATAACTGAAAAAAGTAAACGCATTATATACCTTGATTTAAATCCTGCTTCGGTTATACATAAAGGACGGGAAACTGTTATAGTGTCACTCCAGAAGGTGTAAGTTAATTAATTACAGCAAATATGTCTGCAAGAAAATCCTTAAAGGGAGACAAAGCCAATAAAACAGCAGTAAATTCATTTTTTAAATCCTCAAAGTCTCTAAGCAAACAGAAAAGACAGAGATTGATAATGATGAAGATATGGAATCTGATCAAGAAGCCACTAGTCTAGAAATAGACCAGACTCCAGTAACCAAAGCTGATCTCAGAGACTTAGTCTCCAAGCAGGACATATTTTAAATAAAGTAGAATCCATGCATACTGCAGTCACCAATACCCTCACTGAAATCAAATCCGAAATTGCTGACTTAGGGGGTAGAATAGAAACCCTGGAGGAACACAAAGAGATAATTACAGAAGACATCTCAGACTTGACACAGAACCTCACTACTCAACAACAGACAGCTTCTGTATGATATGCAAGGTAAGCTAGAAGATCTTAAAAACAAAGGCAGAAGAAATAATATTAGACTCAAAGGAATTCCTAAATCCATTTCCAACCAGGAACTTCCCATGTATTTACAGCAGCTATTCAAACTGGAGATGCTAGCAGATCAGATTACAATATTTAAAGAGCACACAGGGCTTTGGATCAAAGCCAAAAGGTGAAGCCCCTTCAAGAGACGTGATAGTAAGAATGATCCAGTTCCAAGACAAAGAGAAAATACTCTTGGCCTCCAGAAATAATCCAACCTTTAAATATCAAGGCTCAGTCATACAATTCTTCCAGGACCTAAGCCTGCGGACTCTCCAAAGACAAAGTGAAATTAAACCACTTACTCAACTTCTAAGAAAATAACAAATACAATATAAATGGGGATTCCCATTCACTCTTAATATTCTTAAAGATAATAAATCTATCACCTTAAGAGGGATAGAAGACATTCCAGAAGCATGACACAAATTGGACTTATAAATCCCACAAATGCCAACCACAGAAGTACTCACTTCCACAACAGAACGACAGCTGACACCACGCTCAGCAAAACTTCCCAAGTGGACCTCAGTGAACAGAAAGAAACAAAAGACAAGCACAATATGAGGACTTCAACATTGGAGAGACACTAACACTAATGTTCCTATGGAATATAGATGACAAGAGATACGCCATGACTGATATCCTTTCCCAGAGTAAGAAATTATACCTGTTGGGGACTCTCATCCACTGGTATAGTATGCTGTTTTGTTTTTTGAAGAAATACTTTACAAGCTTTATAATAACATGTTGACAACAAGATAATGTCACCCACACTATGCCTTATAGCTCTTATTAATACAAGGAGCTAATGTATTCTTTATTTGAAACACTTGAATTGAACGCTATAATAGCATCACTTTCCCCCATACTCATGCTAAATAATGTTTTGATTCTGTCCCTGACTTTAGGGGATTGTTACTGTTTTTCTAAATTCTTATTATGCTCACCAAGAGCTGGTTCTTGGTGGTTTTGTTATTTGTTTTTTAATGTTGAATCACATATATATTATCCTATGCTAGATGTAAATGTCCAATTTAGAAGCAGCCATGGCCTGATTCACACCCAACACACAAATACCCCCATAATGCAAGTGTTAGGACACTTTGGACTAACTCCACAAATGTAGAATTTTGCCACAAATCAACTTAATCTCTCACAATGTGAGAGGACTAAACTCAGGCATTAAACATCAGGTGGCCATTTCCCAATACAAAGACCAGGAGACCCATTTCCTGAAGGAACAGATTCTGAAATATTGGTCTAAACTCTTCACACAACATTACCATGACATCACCACCGCCAAATAAAGAGGAGTATCAATACTTATACATTCTTCACTAAAATTTATACATGAATCCACGAATGCAGGTGAGGAAGGTAGATATCTAATAGTTAAAGGGAAAATAGAAAAATCTTTTTATGTAACATATACGCCCCCAATGAAAAGTAGGAAACTTTCTTTAGGCATATCACGTATATGCTCACACAGTGGTCTCAGAGTAAAATTATATAAGCAGGGGACTTTAATTTAACAATGTCCGCAATTGTGTCAGCTACACAAGGCTCCCTATCTAACAAAAATAAATGTCTTAATCAGTCGGTAAAACTCATTCAAGAACACCAAGCTCCACACTCGCTTATAGAAACCTGGCAGACTCTTTTTACGGGAAAACTGCAGACACCACCTTCTACTCAGCAGCACACAAGACATACACTAGGATAGATTATATTAGTCAAATTTTGCAACCACTATTACTATCCTTTGCAATAAATACTTGCGTCTTGTCAGATCACTCCATCATCTCCATCCTATTGGACGGAACACAGGACTATAAAAGGGAAAGATCTTGGACATATGATCCTAGGTATTTTAAAAACCCCTTGCCACATGAAAGACTCTTACAACACTTATCAGAATTCTGTAAACTAAACATAGACATAACACCCAACCCAATAATTTCTTGGGCAGCCCACAAAGCCTATGTTGGAGTTCTGTTACGACAAGAGAAAAATACTTATAATAAACAAAGAACACAACAACTAACACAGCTCCATCAAGAAATACATAACTTAGAGAGACAACACAAAACTACACAAAAACAAGCAATTCTACATACAAATTAAAAAAGAGAGGTAAATTATCCACCTTGCTAAATGATACAGCAGCCAAAGCCATACAAAATCTGACAGTACAATACTTCATATTAGCCAATAAACCAGATAAATTCCTGACCCACAAATTAATAGAAAGACAAAAAATGATAAATATCCCTCAAATACAAAAGTCAGATGGTTCCCTAACATCTCTCCCCCAAGAGATAGTGGATGAATTTGCCAAATATTATGGCACTCTATATGACGGTAAAAAAGGCAGCAGGTCTGGATGGCTTCCCTGGAGACTAATATAATTTATTTTAGACAACCCTAATACCCCATCTTACCAAATTTTGCAAAAACATCCTAGAAGGGCATGAGGTTCCCACAGAATTGCTCCAAGCCAAAATTGTAGTGATCCCTAAACAGGGCAAAAATCCCACAGCATGCGATAGCTGCCGCCCGATTTTATTAATAAGACCTCAAAATTTTTACAAAGGCTGCTATCCCTTAGTCACCGAGACCAGATAGGCTTTATAAAAGATAGAGAAGCCCCAGATAACATCAGAAGGATGCTTAACATAATAGATTGCCTTAAGAGACAAACACGCCTTCTCTGCTTCTATCTCTAGACACGGAGAAGGCGTTCAATAGGATAGACTGGGGATACATGAGAGAGGCATTAGATCAAATGGGATTTAAAGGCCCCTTTATGACAGCTTTTCAGGAAATATACTCTACACCTGGAGCTTAAGTCTCAGCAGCAGGATATAAATCTAGAGTGTTCCCCATTTTGAATGGGCCAAGACAGGGATGCCCTCTTTCCCCCCTAATTTTTGCACTCTGTATAGAACCACTAGTGGCTAACATAAGATTCTCCCAAGATGTAGCAATTATAATCCAGAATAAAAATGATAAACTATCGCTCTTCGCGGATGATATTATGCTGACCCTTACCAAACCGCTGATAACGTTACCTAACCTATATAATATAATAGATAAATTCACTTATATCTCAGGCTATAAAATTATTGATTAAATGTGAGGCACTCCCAATTGCTTTGCCACAACATACCAGGAAGCTAATATAAATGAAAAAAATACCCTCAAATATTTAGGAATTAATTTACCAATTAAATCAATTATACAAATATAATTATCTCTTGTTGTTTAAAGCGATCAGGCAAGATATTCACAAATGGAAACATTTTACATTCTCCTGGTTTGGACGCATATCAGCGGTACAGATGAATATCTTCCCCCCGATTATTATATCTGTTTAGAGCCCTACTCCTCAAAATATCTATGTCAGACTTGAATGCTTTACAAACAGAACTGATAGCTTATATCAGAGGAAAGAAACTAGCCAGAATCTCAGCGGCAACTCTGACTCAACATAAATCATTGGGAGGGGTGGGAGTACCCAATCTGGTTGATTATTATAAAGCGGCCAGGTGGCTCAGACCCTTCTGCTGGGTAAGGTTTTGGGGGAAACCATCTGGACACATCTGGAGGCAGTCTTGAGAGGAGACGAACACACAGACGAAATACTATGGAATACGCAAATATACTGTAGAAAGCTAATACATATATATCTCCTGTTATGGATTCCACCCAACAAAGCTATTAACTACTTTCAAAGATGACCGTCCTGTCAGTATATGGCCGGGTTATAACACAATATATTTAATAATTATCCTTTAAACTAAACCCCAATAAAATATGCATATACCAAAAACCATAAAATTAATATAAATTCCTGAATTCTTTTTATTAGTTGATATTTATAGACACACTGAAATATATTTGTAAGAACCAGAATATGAGTCAAACTATATAGTGTTTAAACTGTTGCAATACTCTTTACAAGGCAAACCAAATTGTAACTTTTTAACTAGCCTTATTCACAATAGAATTTCATTCAATTAACACAATGAGATTCCAAGGTATTTAGCTACTAACATTCAAGCAATACAATCAGCTATTTAGCCATAATTTATCCTATATAATTCCAATTTAAAACATCAGAAATTGTATATATTATTTTTGCCAACAATCAAACTTCTATGCCAATTTATCTAAGCTGAAATAAGTTCTTAGTTACCTACAGTTAAAACCAATTCTAAGATATATATATATATATATATATATATATATATATATTGCAAAGATAAATTACTTAGCACTAAGGATTTGTTTAAAATACGCAGGCTATGAAATACAAGTTTTAAAATACAATGTATTCAGCTACCTACAGCAACAATGGATGTTTGTTTAAATATTTAGCATACAAAAGTTAAACTTAAAACTATGCAGGACTATGAATATAATTCTAAAATATAAATATGCTCATTAAATCTATCAGTTGTAATTTAACTGCAGTGACTATGCATATATTTTGTTTTAGACATTTACCTGTAATTAGCAACCTTTTATACTTTACCAAAATAAACAAATCGATATCCAATTTCCAATATTTCTCACAGGTCCAATTTCACCTCAGAATATCAAAATTGGGGTATGTCGCATGTGGAGAATAAAGAGTAGCTATTTGCTTATAATAACTGCAGCAGTTATCCGTCCAGGGTTTCAGCAAACAGTTCACCAGCCAAAGTTTAGCAAAAGTTAGCCAAGTTTTTGCAGCAAAAGGTCTCCCCTTTCTCTCTCTATGCTTGGGGTTAAATCATCTGATATCACCCATCCCCTTTTTTGTTGAGTACCATCATTGGTGAAAATTGGAAACGCCCAACGGAGGCTTGTCCCTTCTCATTGGATACCTGGGAGGTCTTATCGGATTGGTCCTGGGAAACTTCATTTTTTTTAACAGCCAAAGGCTTCCTGGCTGCAATACTGGACCTTGGCCATCGGGGGGAGCATGACAAACAAACAGTTTCATTTAATCATTTCTAACATTTAAAGGGATATTCTAGGCCAAAATAAACTTTCATGATTCAGATAGAGCATGTCATTTTAAACAATTTTCCAATTTACTTTTATCACCAATTTTGCTTTGTTCTCTTGGTATTCTTAGTTGAAAGCTTAACCTAAGAGGTTCATATGCTAATTTCTTAGACCTTGAAGGCCACCTCTTTTCAGAATGCATTTTAACAGTTAACAGTGAACTAACACTAGAGGGTGTTAGTTCACGTATTTCATATAGATAACACTATGCTCGTGCACGTGAAGTTATCGGGGAGCAGGCACTGATTGGCTAAACTGCAAGTCTGTCAAAAGAACTGAAATAAAGGGGCAGTTTGCAGAGGCTTAGATACAAGATAATCACAGAGGTTAAAAGTATATTAATATAACTGTGTTGGTTATGCAAAACTGGGGAATGGGTAATAAAGGGATTATCTATCTTTTAAAACAATAAAAATTCTGGTGTAGACTGTCCCTTTAAAAGCATTTCTTTAAAATGTTATAATTTCTTTATATTACTAAATTACATGTTCAAATGTACTGTATTATGTCACATTATTTATTCTGATTATTTTAAGACCATACGTGAATTTATTCCACTTATAATATATAAAATGCATTTAAAATCATATCTTTTATGAAATAACTTAAAATCATAATATCCTCATCCTGGATTCAATTTCCTTCTTCAGCCATCTGCTCAACATCACATACATAGATATATGTGGTTCTCACACAATTATATCTACATTGGATTATTATTCCATACAGATTAATATTTCATATCTGTATATCTCTCTTTGAGAGGATAAAATATACAGGATATCATTTAAAATATCAATTATATGTGTACTTCTTAGATGCCTGAAATGAAAGAGATAATTGTTAGAATGCTCATTTTAAATCCTAAAATATTCTATGCTTCCAATATATATATATATATATATATATATATATATATATATATATATATATATATATATATATATAGGTAAATACATTTTGAAATGTTAGCTCTCAGGTCTCCATGTTTAATATGTGTCTGAATATACTGTACATATATGTATCCCCCCCCACACACACACATATATATATATATATATATATATACATATACATATACATATACACATACACTCATTTGAGTATTTCCTTATACGAGGATTATATAGATAATTTATTTTGCAAGGTTTATTTTTTTTATTTTATTATTCTCTTTATGTTACACAGAGATTTCAAATGACAATTATCTGTTTACTTACTAGATGCCTGGAATGAAATAAATAATTGTTAGAAATGTTAACCATTCATATATCTATTTACAATATTTATCAATCTCAGCAAATATGAATGTTATTTGACTCTGCCTGGCCACTTTCATTGTCTAGAATTTATGGATTCAAATACAACCTGGACATATGGTTGTGTAAGATATGTACACAGCTCACAGGGGATCATTTAACAGGTAGTTGTTAAAAGCTACAATTCCTTTAATATGTTTGTATTTTCAAACATTATCACAGACGGATCGGCTCCTCACCTTGGCAGGAAGCCCATATATGGGCATGTACTTTTAAGGCTCCATCATGTTAATTTCCATTTCCTTGAAATTGTGAGCATCTCATTAGGCTTTAAATGAAAAGTTTTAGACATTTACGTCTCTATTCACTGTATGGGGTAAAAGAATGTTTTGAAGTGACTTTTATGATTCATCCTGTGTAATCAAAAACAATGGGGCTAAATTTCACACAGTGCCATTTGAAGTTTTTAGAAATTAAATAAATTATTTGATGTACACAGCCACATCACCATTAAATAATAATAAGTACACCTGTGTATATCATCTAATAATATTTCAAATACCTTGACAGTCCACATACCTTCACATTCACAAATGCTACCGATCAGACTATTAATGCCATAAGATTCACAACAAGCAATTAACAAATGGGCAAACAAAGGCCTTTATAGAATAGCTGACATACTAAATCATAAAAAAACTATTGACATATTCTCAAATACAAGATAGAATGCGCTCAATAAAGCTGCAATGGTATCAATATCTTCAACTATCCTCGTCCATTCACCGATATATTAAGGAGATCCCAACCCAACCCTTAACGGGAGTAGTAGAAAAGACGTATCACTTGAAATCCAGTGAAAAACACTCAATATCTAATTTATACAAAACTATTTAGACATCCTCTAACAACACAAAGAGGCCCATTTATTAAGCTCCAAATGGAGCTTGAGGGCCCGTGTTTCTGGCAAGTCTTCAGACTCGCCAGAAACAGCCGTTATGAAGCAACGGTCTAAAGACCGCTGCTCCATAACCCTGTCTGCCTGCTCTGAGCAGGCGGACAGGAATCGCCACAAAACAACCCGATCAAGTACGATCGAGTTGATTGACACCTCCCTGCTGGCGGCCCATTGGCCGCGAGTCTGCAGGGGACAGCATTACACCAGCAGCTCTTGTGAGCTGCTGGTGCAATGCTGAATATGGAGAGCGAATTGCTGTCCGCATTCAGCGATGTCTATCGGACCTAAACCGCACTGTCGGATCAGGTCCAACAGACATTTGATAATTCGGCCTCAAAAACTCCAATCATGCTCAAATGGGAAATAGAATTAGGGGTCAATTTATTAAAGTTTGGCGGACATGATACGCTGTAGCATATAATGTCTGCCAGACATCGCTTAATGCGGACAGCATACGCTGTCTGTATTCAGCATTGCACAAGTAGTTCTATTGAACTGCTTGTGCAATACCACCCCCTGCAGATTCGCAGCCAATCGGCCGCTAGCAGGGGGTGTCAATCAGCCCGATCATATAGGATTGTGCAAGTTGCTGTACACAGCCTCAGAGGTGGTGTATGAGTTAAGGAGCAGCGGTCTATAAACCGCTGCTTCTTAACTCCTGTTTCTGGCGAGCCTAAAGGCTCACACGGAAACAGGGTGAATTGGTTCAATTCGGCCAATAATAAATTGACCCCTTAGAGACAACTTTTGATAAACAGACTTGGGAGAAGATATTTAGCTCAACAGGGATTACTGATTGCCGATTTACAGGAAAACTCCATTAAGACAGCCTTCCGCTGGTAGCTCACCCCCATAAAAACATTACATATGTCTCCATCAAGTTCCAGATTATGCTATAGAGGCTGCGGAGAGATAGGTACCTATCGACATATGTGGTGTGAATGCGAGGAAATTAAACGAACATGGGGCTCCCTCTCGAAATTGCTTAGCTCAATACTAGATGAACCTATAAACCTATCCATATCACATGCCTTACTCCACACAAAATTCCCCAATTATAATACAGACATTAACACCTTTATTAGAATTTTATGCACAACAACAAGAATATGTATAGCAAAGTATTGGAAGACGGGAGTACCCCCCCCCCCCCGGATAGAAATGAGAAATAAGATAAAGCACACATATAATATGTATGAACTAGTCTCATGGGAACTAGGCACAAGAGAATCCTACAAAATATCGCCATTTTGGATACTTAAAACTGATATAGACACAGAAGGGCTCTCACAAGTTTAGAACATAGACGAAGGGATGATAGGAGACACAATACATGACAAACAGGGTGGACTATGGCTATGGTATAAATGTTATGAAAAACCACAATTAGAGAACTGGACATTAGTGTGATTTTGATGTTATAATTATGTTATATTTTTATTTAAATTTGTTAACTTTTGTTTATCTAATGATAAATATTTTTTCATTGTACTCATGTGGTACGACTGTAGGAAAGATATCTTTATTTCTGTAAAAGGTTTTGTCCTGCAAAATATCTATTTTGGCTCAATAGGAGAGAAGGCTCTCCTCCCAACATCGGAAGCAAGTCATTTGGATAATATCAAGGAATGATGACAACACTCATATTATACTACCCATAGATTATTTAATGAAGAAAAGAACAGGAACTGATTTAATGAAAAAATATGTTTTATTCACAACAAATGTACAATGTATCTTTATTGTTTCAAAACAGTTTAATAAAAATAATTTAAACATAAATATATGTCTATACATGTGTACACATGTATTTATGTGTTTATATGTTTATATATGTATTTATATGTATTTACAAGTATTTACAGGCATATATACACATATAAACACATAAATACATGGGTATACATAAAAAGACATATATTTAAGTGCATTGGAGCCCTTTGCAGTTAAGTTGATGAAAACATATAAAATCAAATCTATGCAATATTCATATTTAGTAAAGTGTTATACCCTGTATTTACTTTAAATATTTCACATGTACATCTTTAGACATGTATATGTATGTATCTCAATGTTAAAGCCCTTTGTAGACTTTTTGTTCCTAACACCGGAGACCTCCTATCTTTGAGCCCTTATAACTTGTGTGTAATTTTTATTATGTGGTGTTATTAGGAGTGTAACTATACTTTGTAATCTATTTTTTATGTGTTTTGTGACACTTTTTTGCTGTGCAAAACAGTTTACCAGAGCTCTGAGGTTGCACTAACCTGACACTCATTACGCTCAAGTGATCACGTTTATTTTCAACTTCAGCGAAAAACCCAACACTCGTGCGTAACTGTTAACACGCGACTTGTAATCTGGCCCTAAATCAGGGACTTGGTATTAAGACTCAACTGTAAAAGGCTTTAATATTTTGACTCTACTCACGTACAGTTTCAGATTTACGTGTCAATTTATTAATGTGCGAGCTGACATGATACGATGTAGCATATCATGTCCGCTGCACATCGCTAAATGCTGACAGAATATGCTTTTGGCATTTATCATTGCACCAGCAGTTCTTGTGAACTGCTGGTGCAATATTGCCCCCTGCAGATTTGCCGCCAATCGGCCGCTAGCAGGGGGTGTCAGGGGGGGTTGATTTCTGTCTGCCGCCTCAGAGCAGGCGGACAGGTTATGGAGCAGCGGTCTTTAGACCGCTGCTTCATAACTTCTGTTTCCGGCGAGCCTTCAGGCCCTGACGGTTCGCCGGAGACATGGGGCATCAAGCTCCATGTAATAGTTTTTTATTACTTTATATATTTAATAGTAACAGACCTACTCAACACAGGGACAGGGTGCAGACATTTTGCCCTCCCCCCACTGATAATGAGCATGTTGTACTTTATAAAGATACTGAGTATTTATCACAGTGACAGAGAGCACCCCATACTGTATAATGATGTGAGTTTATATACATTGTACTGTGATGAGTACACTGCTCTGTATATGTATATTCTAATACATATGCTGTGCTGTATATTGACGGAATATCTATACACTAATAGTGCTGTATTATCATGTGAGTATCTATATACTGTGCAGTATAATGATGATAAGTATCTGTACATACACAATGACCATATAGGCACATATGGCTCCCCTAACACTTGGGCCCTGGGTAATGGAAATTCCGAAATTTATTTTCATTTATGACATCAGATTCTTTACAGGTGTTTTTTACCTCGTTTAACACTCATATTATCTTAGTGGTAAAAAGAATACACTAAAAACAGTAAAGGCAACAATGTAACTAATACCAAAAGAGTACAAATACTCCTAGTAGTCACATCTCTTTTAGTGATTTAAAAAGGGATATGAAATCCAAATTTTTTTCTTTCATGATTCAGGTAGAACATGCAATTTTAAGCAACTTTCTAATTCACTCCTGTTATCAATTTTTCTTACATTTAGCCACCAATCAGCAAGCGCTACCCAGCAAGCGCTACAATTCTTCCTTTCAAATAAAAATACCAAGAGAACGAATATAGAGCTTCTCTTCAATGTTTTTGTCATTGAATCCTTCAGATGTATCAGAGGCAAATCCTTGGCTATCAACAATACACTCAGTTAATGTAATTCAAGTTTATTCATTAGGCTACTCTTCTATCTATGAAAAGCTGCTCAAGTAAGCAGTGGGTTTTGTTCCAAAATGGCAGCATATGCTTTCAAGACCTCTGGGAATAAACAACATTCCTCTCATATCGGTGCCCTTTAATTACTAATGCTCTTAAATTACTACTGTGGTGATTTTTTGGCTATTTCTAACAGAGCTATCCATTTAACACAACAGCTGTATGGTAAACTCCCTAAAAAATATTCTATCCAAGATATCCAGAGTCTTCCACATAGAATCTTCCCAGTAGTAATTACCAATATCTGGTATCTAACACCAAAACAGCTGTATATATTTCATGACAACGGCACAACAAATGCTACCATTATAAATTATAATCTGAGGTTCATCCATCACAACAGATCTTATCTAGGACAAAAGTCTTCTCTGAAACATGACTCTAAATGACCAGGAACAGGCTCATGCAATAAGAGACAAAATAGAGAACATAGAATATATGGGATTATGTACGTCTCTTGGGTGTTAAATTATTAATCAAACTTGAGGACAGCCATTTTTTTTATAACCCATGAAATGTCAAAACTCTTCAACATAGCACACAATTCTTCAACAATCATTATCAAAAGAGCTAAAAGAGGTCTTCGCTAAAGAGATGACAACTCAGCTTAACTTCAGCAAATACCTCCAAAAAGAAAGTTGTAGTTCTCATATGTACAGGGTGAGGTCCTCTAAACCAACCACAAATGAAGGAACCCAACTGTATAGATTATGCAGAGATGCAAAGAAATGATATTCGTCAAGTCTATTCTGTACATCTGCATATTCATATGATTTATCTTTGTCTGCTCCTTATTGTCCTCAAGTCATTACAAAATCGTTCCACAGTGAAGATATCTAAAGCTCTTATTTGGGTGCATTCCATACCGTAATTCACTTTCTATCTAAATAGGAGATTTAATAAGCCCTGGTAGCTGCTTTATCTTCTGGTATGTCAATCTGTCTAAATGCTTAACCTTAAAGGGACATTTTACTCTACATTTTTATACACATTAATTTGTTCCCAGTGATCCATTTTACATGCTGTTTACATGCTGTTTACAAATGGTTCCTTTACCTTAATATTGGCATTTGAAATAGCTAGATAGATGATTGATAGATAGATAGATAGATAGATAGATAGATGATAGAGGCAGACAGCTACTGTATATATATATATATATATATATATATATATATACAGTATATATATATATATATATATATATGTATATATTATAGATAGATAGATAGATGATAGATAGATAGATAGATAGATAGATGATAGAGGCAGACTGATATATATATATATATATATATATATATATATATATATATATACAGTATATAGATAGCTAGATAGATAGATAGATAGATAGATAGATAGATAGATAGATACTCTTTGTTATGATCCGTACTGGCAACACACAGGTTAACTCCCGTGGCTGCAAGTCACCCATAACTTAACACAAGGAGCAAGGATTTCATGCCAGGATAACTGATGGTCCTTTTTAGCTGATTGCTAAGGACTTGAACAGTCTAACATTAAATTCTCTCTGTATCTCTGCTGCATTATTACATGTAATAGCAAGCACTTCTCATCATGCGTCATCAAATCATCAAGCAATACACAGACTTTATTGTTCCCAAAAAGATTGGACAACACTTGAAGTGCAATTTATTTTTTATACTGTGCTAACTGTTCTTGAAATGTGTTAACCACTTCACTGCTGTGACAGTGGATTTGTGAGCTCATTAAAGAAGGAAACAATGCTTAATAGCAGAGGCTGATTTTGCAACACACAGTTTGAAGTCTATGTCCATATTGTGCAGTAATTTGATGCTGATAGATACTCAAGCAGCTGATTGTACTAAATAATTACACTAAAGATGAAAATAACTTCTTGCTATGAATTGTAAAGACATAAAACTCTAAATCTAATTCTTCATAAAATGTTCAATTACACATAGTAAAAAAATATAACTGCACTAATATTGGGAAAGATTACTAGTGGAGTGCAAACGTTTACACAATCATTTGCACGCAGGTTAAATTGCGCTGGCATTACAAGTCGAAAGTAAACGCAATCGCTTGAGCGCAATTTAAGTTAACGCTCGTTGGGTTAGCGCATCCTCAGAACTGTGGTTAACTGTTTCGCAAAACAAAAAAGTGTCACAAAACGCATCAAAAACACATTACAAAGTACAGTACAGTCCACGTCTGTTTTCCCCTTTCGCTCTTAGGGAGACCCAAGAATAATTTCCATAAAAAAGAAGAGAAGCACTCAACTGAGACAGAACAAAAGATAGAAAACTTCCATGCTTGTTGACAAGGACAGTGTTACTCTGGGTGCCGTCTATTTTAGCATACAATGGCCCCTATTTATCAAAGGTCTTGCGGACCTGATCCGCCAATGTGGATCAGGTCCGCAAGACCTCGCTAAATGCAGAGAGCCATACGCTCTCCGCATTTAACATTGCACCAGCAGCTCACAAGAGCTGCTGGTGCAACGCCGCCCCCTGCTGACTCGCGGCCAATCGGCCGCCAGCAGGGAGCTGTCAATCAACCCGATCGTACTCGATCGGGTTGATTTCCGGCGATTCCTGTCTGCCTGCTCAGAGCAGGCGGACAGGGTTATGGAGCAGCGGTCTTTAGACCGCTGCTTCATAACTGGTGTTTCTGGCGAGTCTGAAGACTCAAAAATGAAGCAAGAGGAGCGGACAGTCCGTATGTAAAAACAAAAGCTTTATTGTGCAATTAGCGTTTAAAATGCAGGAACAAGCAGGTATAGACAGAGTAGGTGTCTGAAGACTCGCCAGAAACACGGGCCCACAAGCTCCGTACGGAGCTTGATAAATGGGCACCTATGCCTTTCACAGAGAAAAAATATCCTGTAGCATATCAGTTTGATCCTGCCCAATGACAGCCCAGTGCCGAAATATCAGACAATTCTCTTAACAAGAGAAAACAACAAACCCCAGATGTATGTTTCAGCCTCATCAGTGACGGGCAGTTGCATCTATTCTCTGGGGTTGCCAGTTCCCTTGTTCAGAGGAGAATTGCCTGGTATTTCGGACTGAATTGACTTTACTCAGCGGGATTATGTACTTCAGGAAAGTTTTCCTCTGGGAAAAGTACAGCCGGGCTAAAAGAGTCTCCTCCTGGGTGGTAACTTGCCATAGAACAAGCTATTGAGCGGCTGTTTGTGCCTGGTAGAGCACTTCTCTCTTTGTATGTATATATATACTGTATATATATATATATGTGTGTGTGTGTGTGTATAATTCTATAATAATATTTTGTAATGCGTTTTACTGTGTAAAGAAACAAATGACATTCACACTTTACCCAGTCACTCACAGAATCAAACTCCTACTTTCTCCTCTGTATCCATTTATACTTCTTCACAAAATGCTCAACAATCCTTTCATCCTCCAACAAACTTACATTTAACTTCCACACCCAACTCTCACCTTAGTATTCACTTCACATACAATACATACATGATCTGTGAAAAAACATATGCACCGTATTTTTTGATGTTCACATTCCTGGAAGTAAAACAAAAACACTTTACCGCTCTCACTAAAAAAAAGTAAACCCCTTACCCGGTGTGTTTGTAGCTTTAAAA
This sequence comes from Bombina bombina, assembly GCF_027579735.1. Taxonomy (NCBI): domain Eukaryota; kingdom Metazoa; phylum Chordata; class Amphibia; order Anura; family Bombinatoridae; genus Bombina; species Bombina bombina. Next base: position 46,989,636 of record NC_069509.1, read on the forward strand.
GTTTTCTTCAGATCAAAAATACTAACCAAATCACATAAATCTTTGCTAGATCTGTCCAAAAACACAATTACAATTTCTAACCAAAAAAATAACCCCCCCCCACCCTAAAATATATCCAATATTTTATCTGCAGGAGCATGCACATTAATTAAACGATAAGCAACTCCCAAAAAAGAAACAAAACCATAAGAAGCCTTCCAATAATAATATGTTCCACCTATAGCACTTTATAGGCCCACCCTCTAAACAAAACTCTGACACCCCAATAACGTTCTATAGACTAAGACCATGTAGATTCTTCCAGTGACCACACTACCTCTGTAAATGGAGCGTCTAAATGGCATTCCTGCAAACAGAAGATATCAGTATTAATATTAGACAGTACATCAAGAATGGCTTTCCTCCTTATACTACAAACGTTAAGAGAGGCTATATGGATAGATATGATTAATTAGTTAAAATTAAAAAACACATTATATATAATATATACAAAACAACATCTGGGGTTGCCATGTTGCTTTTTCAGAGAGCAATTGCCTGGTATTTCGGGGATGGGCTGACCTTGTTAGGCGGGAATCAGACTGAGATAATTCAGGAAAGTTTTACTCTGTGTAAAGCGCTATTGTGCTAAAAGAAACTGCTCCCAGGTGGTAATCGCCATAGAACAAGCTAGTGAGCTGTTGTTTGTTCCTGAGTGGACGCTTCTCTTTCTGTACATAGATCTGCAATTGTCTTCCAATAATCAAACACCGCTCAGCACTTGCTTTATTTGGAGCAGCCAACCCAGAGTTGTTTATGGTATAGACCCAGCTAGTAACTGTCATTTTGTTAACAAAACCTGTATTGTTCCCCTGTTTATTAGTATCTGATAACATCTGAAGATATCAAATTATGGATAGAAGGATTAGGTTTGAGAAGTCTGTGATGAGCTTTTCTTTTTTTTATGTTGCTTTTATTTTTAGAGTTATATTACAGGCACAGGTAGCTGAATAAATGATGAAAGTATATTGCGAAAGTTATTTAACAAGACATAATAAAACATTTTATTTAACAATCTCAAAGTGTTTACTGTCCCTTAAATATCCCTTAAAATTGGACCTGATCTCATGACCCTATAACCTACATGCTTTGGGTATGCCAATTAAATAGCATTATTGCATTATTCTTCATGTTTCTGAATGCTGTGTCATTCTCCAGTGAACAGTTTGTGAATTTTTACCATGTGCTTTTTCACTATATCCTGTATGTGTACTTGCTTCATCCGATTGTGAAATAATCATAAACATTTTGTAGTGTCTGCGCATTTATTAGTCTGGAATAAATCCATACACCTAAAACTGTGAAACAATGGAAAAGAATTTAAAAAATGCAACCAGTCTGGTGCAGAAATATCTCCGTTACCCATAGAAGCAATCATCTGAAGTGGCATTTATTTGATTTAAACGACTATCTGCAGACAGGGCCCTAGCTAAGTACTCTGTGGCCTCTTCATCAGCTATCAAGATCACAGCTCGGACATGTTTTCCTGAACACTTATGAGTTACACATGTTGCAGGGTGGGGGCAGAGAAACCTGTATCATGCTGTCCAGTAGGGTTGCCAGCTGTTCTACATAAAATCACTGGACAATCTGTAGGTCACTGGGCATGATGGTCAGTGGAGTCACACATTGACCCCACACTAAATCTCTACCTTAGACCTCACTCTTAATACTACCATATATATTTTTTTCACAACTAGGCAGTCATTTTACCCCTTGGCTGCCAGTAACATATAAATAATTGTACCTCTTTGGTTGCCAGTGACACATTTAAAAAGTGGAGATTTGACACCCTTGACATAATTTATTGTGCTGCATATTTGTAATGCTTTGAGACATAGGTGGAATTATACGTTTACCACCTTTGGGCTCCATTTATCAAGCAGCGGATGCTGTTTCAGAGGCCTATCATTTCAGACGAGCCTGAAGACCTCTGCTTGTAAGACCTCTGCTCCCTAACCTCTCTGAAAGGTGACAGATTGAAGTCATCCCGATCCGATCTGATTGAAAGCCTCTGCTAGCAGCCGATTGTCCACCAGTAAGCAGGGGGCAGCATTGCACAACCATTTCTGGTCAAATGCTTATGCAATGATAAATCAGCGTATGCAGCAGTGTCCAGCGGACATTATTTGCTATATTCAATCATGACCGCTCGACATTTGATAAATCAAGTCTATAAGCTTCAAACAAATGGACGTTTAAGTGTCCGGTATTTTTGTGAAAAGTTTACTGAACAACCTGTTAAAATACTGGATTGACCAGATGAATACTGGAACCTGGCAGTAGCGGACCTATTCAACAGAGGGGCCTGTTGCAAAAAAAGCAATAAATACTATGGGGTATATTTAACATAGTGCGAGTGGACATGATACGATGTAGCATATCATGTCCACTGCACATCACATTACTGTGAACTGCTGGTGCAATGCCGCCCCCTGCAGATTTGCAGCCAATCAGCCGCTAGCAGGGGTGTGTCAATCAACCCGATAGTATTCAATCTGGTTGATTTCTGTCTGCGGCCTCAGAGCAGGCGGACAAGTTAAGGAGCAGCGGTCTTTAGACCATACAGAGCTTTATAAATCGGAGCTTTATAAATACTGAGCTTTATAAATATGAACCTATGGACTTAAATGGTCATAAACTGGTCTAATTTGTCCAGATATTTTGTTATTAAACAAATTTACATTACTTTGCACGTAAAACCTGCAAATGGGTTAACCTTATAATTACATTTCTTCATCAGACACGCTCTCATTCCATCCCCAGGTATGATACAGACAAGTGGTTGGTTGCTATGTGCATATGCCACTCCTGATTGGCTCATCAACTGTGTCCAGCTCAGGAGTGGCAATGAATTGTGAGCCCAACTTTAACTTTGTGTTTATGGGTTAAACACATAGGGGTCGTTTCCAATGCCTCTGTTTTTTTTTTTTTTATCGGAGCTAAACTTACCACGAGATTCAATCTCCATTTTCCCACAAGACACCCTGAATGACCAAAGGGCAGCTACTCACTGAATTAAAAACACAGCAATACACAAGTTCATCTACAAGGTCACCGGCAAAGAGTTCCTGCAGCATGCCCTTTGCAAAATCTGGTAATGGCGAAACATGTTAGGGTTTCTGGTAGGGACTTGGTGAGGAGTCATAGGAATTCCTGTGTTTTAACTAGCCATTGGAAAAACTAAACTACAGTAGTTAATATGAGCAGTACTTATATACATATCTAATATGTTCAAATATATATAACAAAGGATTCCAGCAGTCCATTGGGAGACGTAATACAAAGCTGGTGAAAAAACGATCCGGCATATTTTGAATTACAGGTTGCTTTATATAACTGAAACCACACTATTACCTTGTAAATATTTTGGAATTGAAATACAGGCATAAATGGTATGTGAGAAAAATCAGTGCTTTCTGCTCTTATTCCCAGATCTATTTTTTGAACTGCCGTACATTTAAGATCTGATTGTCGGGAATTGTAAGAAAACAGAAAATGTCTGGCCACAGATGTAATTCTTTGTCATCTTGAAGATCTTTGGATGCATTTTTGATGTTCCTTAAGTGTTCTTGTGATTGTTTGGTTTTATACCATGAAACTGCATGTGCTACAAGCGCCACATTTAAAGGAACCCTTCTTATAAGTGCCAACTGTTTTCATACCCTGAAAGTGACTAGGGTTGATTAGATCCTTGAGTTTTTTTGCTCTTCTGTACCCTGTTTGTACCTTATCCCCTAAAATTTGGATAGTATTGGGTCTTATTTTAGAATTTTCCACTTCTGTTGCAAGATATTTCAGATGTCTCTTGATTGCAGGTTGTAGGTTGAGATAAACCTGACCTGTTCTTGATTATTTTTACTTTTTTTCTTTAATAATTCAGGTCTAGGTGTTAGTCTTGCTCAGTATTCAGCTTTTTTGATCAATTTCTTACTATACCCTCTCAAGATGAGTCTGTCTTTCAGTTCTTCTGCTCTTGCTTTATAGTTATTCTCTGTGGAGCAATTTATTTTTATACAAAGGAATTCACCGGTAAAGCTTTATTGTATTTGGGGTATGGGCACTTGAGTTATGCAGGATGCTGTTCATTGCTGTCTTTTTCCTATATACATCTGTATCTAATAGTCCCTATGCATTTTTCATGATTTTGAGGTCCAAAAATGTTATCATCTGTTGGCTTCAGATGTGAGTTTGATGTTCATATTATTAGTGTTGAGATGTGAAAGAAATATATCCAATTCAAATCATCTTTAGTGCCTTCCCATAGGAAAAGCACGTCATCTATATAACGTAGCCAGAGAGGTATCTTTTTCACAAATTCAGAGTATGTATCAGAGAAAACATAATACTGCTTCCACCAACCTAAAAATAGGTTTGCGTACGTAAGGGTGCATGCTGTCCCCATTGCTGTACCTCGAATTTGGAGGTAAAAGCCATGATTGAAAGTAAAGAAATTGTGAGTAAGTACAAAACTCAGTAATTGAAGAATAAACTCTCTTTTACAGATCCCATATTAAGAAAGCTTTTTACTGATGCTCGTATATAGGGACTCTACATCTGCAGTAACCAGCCAGGTGGATGATTCTACACAAATTTTATCAAGTTGTTCCAATACATCTGTGGTGTCCTGTACATATGAGGACATTTGTAGAAGATATTCTCTCAGTCTGAAGTCCACATATTGACTGGCTTTTTCAGTGAGGCTGTGTATGCCTGATACAATCGGATGGCCTAATGGATTATTTTTGTTTTTGTGAATTTTAAGGATCAAGTAGAAGGTTGCTGTTGTGGGATTAGAGACTTGTAAAAAGCGGTATTCTTTGGATGTTATTATATGGTTGTCCTTGGCTACATTGATAATATGAGTGTATTTTTGTAGATATTCTCTTGATGGGTTGTAATCCCAATTTTTTTATAACAAGAGATATCACTCAACTGTTTGGGGCCTATGTATTAAAGGTCTTGCGGACCAGATCCGACAGTGCGGATCAGGTTCGCAAGACCTTGCTGAATGTGGAGAGCAATACGCTCTCCGTATTTAGCATTTCACCAGCAGCTCACAAGAGCTGCTGGTGCAACGCCGCCCCCTGCAGACTCATGGCCAATGGGCCGCCAGTAGGGAGGTGTCAATCAACCCGATCGTACTCGATTGGGTTGAATTGTGGCGATTCCTGTCCGCCTGCTCAGAGCAGGCGCACAGTGTTATGGAGCAGCGTTCTTTAGACCGCTGCTTCATAACTGTTGTTTCTAGTGAGTCTGAAGACTCGCCAGAAACATGGGCCCACAAGCTCCATACAGAGCTTGATAAATGGGCCTCTTTGTCTGTTTCTTTAAGATACATATTAGTTTGCCATAGGACTATGTTTCCTCCTTTGTCCGAGGTTCTTATGATAACATCCTTCCATCTTTTTATTTCTTTAAGAGTCCCTTGTTCTAGTTTTGACAGATTATGTTTAGTGTGAGTGCTTTGTAAGTTTAATATTTGTTCACATACCACCCCATTAAAGACTTCTAGTTGGGGACATTGAGTGATTTTAGGCATAAATTAAGATTTGTTTTTAACTTTATCCCTCCAGTTTGCCTCTTTTGGGGGTTAATTTTCACTTAATAGTGCTTCCAATGTTTAAAGAGTATTTCTTCTGACCAAATATGGATATTGGGATCTTCATTATTTTTATTATAATGATAAAATATTTTCAATGCAATTTTCCTAAGGAATAATTGAACGTCTTTAATAGTTTCAAATCTGTCTTGGAGTGGTGTGGGGCAGAAGGATAAGCCCTTAGAGAGCACTTGTGTATGGTTATCAGTCAACACTTTGGTTGACAGATTAATGATTCTTAGAGTTTCATTCTCATCTGTGAGAAAGGGCTTGTGATCTCTGATGAGGTCTATAACTATAAAGCAAGAGCAGAAGAACTGAAAGACAGACCCATCGATGAAAAAAACTGAATACCAAGCAAGACTAACACCTAGACCTGAATTATTAAAGAAAAAAAGTAAAAATAATCAACAACAGGTAAGGTTTATCTCAACCTACAACCCGCAATAAAGAGACATCTGTAATATCTTGCAACAGAATTGGAAAATTCTAAAATCAGACCCAATACTATCCCAAATTTTAAGGGAAAAGGTACAAACAATGTACATAAGAGCAAAAAATCTCAAGGACATAATCAGCCCTAGTCACTTTCAGGGTATGAAAACGGTTGGCACTTATAAGAATGGTTCCTTTAAATGTGGCTCTTGTAGCATGTGCAGTTGTTATGGTAAAAAAACAATCACAGAAAGGTTCAGTAAAAGTAAAAAAAACAATGCACATCAACTTCCATACGGAATGAGTGATCTATGCATTAAAATGCAAATGTAATAAAGTCTATGTTGGCATGACAATGAGGAAAATAAGAACTAGACTACAAGAACACTTAAGGAACATCAAAAATGCATCCAAAGATCATCAAGATGGCAAAATAATGACATCTGTGGCCAGACATTTTCTGTTTTCTCACAATTCCTGACAATCAGATTTTAAATGTATGGGAATTCAAAAAAATAGATCTGGGAATTAGAGGAGACTTGGAAAACTCTTTAATGAGTGCAGAAAGCAGATGGATTTTCTTCTGAATTCAGTCCAGTCCTTTGGCTTAAATGAAAAAATCAAAACAATTTTGCCTCTTTTCTTTAAAATCCTCATAGTATGTGATATTAAGAAAGAAGACCAAGTACTTACTGTAGTACCATCATTTAGAGTTCTATGGGTCAATTACATTATAATTATTGTATGGAGTCACAGTACCAACAATTTACATATCGGGGTCTTACTATATTGTAGCATCCTATATTTTCAAAGAATAATTAGTTCTGTGTGGCTTATGACACAGCTAACCTATAGCTGCTATAGTTATTCATTAATCTTATCACATTCACGCAATGGCACTCATGTAACACTACATGTCCTATGTGTATATATAATTTATATCATACACACATAAAGGTCACTCTCAATTTTTTTTATCCATAAGTACTTGTATTAACCCTCTTTATTTATAAGTTTCACGAGTTCACCAACAGTGAGAATTCACATCTTTAAGCCTGGAATTTAATATTATTCATCAATCTCGCTTTTTGGAGTAGTTGGGCATCATTACCCCAGAATCTAACTTACACTAATTTTTCATTCACATTCATTTATCACCATTTTTTCAGTTACACATTATTCACGTTCCATCATATTTAGGTATGCTTAAAATAATATTTTCTTCATAGGTCTGAAGCCATAATATATAGTTTAAATCTCACATATCTAAGGTCGTACCCGTATAGAAGCTTTATGAGTTCTATATGACACCTACACTCCAATACACAAGTTTAATATTTGATTTCCAACCACCATCATTATTATGAGTACCTATTCAAATAAATATTTACCAAGCGATTTGATACACTTTAGAAGGTAGTAACCCATCTAATCATGTGTGTGAATAAGGATGCATAAGATCAGTAACGGATTGAAGCTGCCAGCTGACGTCAGGCTTAGGGGGCGTGTCTGGAATACACACGCTATAAAATGCGACTTAAGGAGCGACGTGCTTACCCTTTGAGAAAGCCGGCAACAGTGACATGTTGGGCATTTTTAGTTAGGGAACTGGTGAGGAGTCAATAGTAACTCCTGGGTTTTAATTGCCATATGATGGGTCTGGGTTACTTATGCCCACAAGTTTGCACTGGCTCTAAATGCTAATGTTGTGGATTGTGCTAGTCACTCGATATGACCTAATTTAGTGTGAACGTTAATTACACTCCAGCATATGACTACTTCAGTTTGAGTATAATAGCGCAGGTTAACATTTGCAGTATACTCTGCCTAGTTATCTGTAACTTGAGCCTGCGGTTTTACTATATACACTGCTACATTACAGCATTTGGTTACATTTACTAGTTGTACTATTTTCAAGAGAGCATTCAGCAATTCAATTGGATATGTTTGTGTCTAGTAGCAGCTAGGCTTATAGAAGTGTCATATTACTGTGAGTTAAGGATGCTATTAACCCCTTCACTTAGTGAACCATGTCCTTATAACCGGCATAATTTGTTCTATATTGTGTGTTACTATACTTTTGTTCCAAGTGAGCATAATGTTAAAGACTCTCTTGGATTATTGACATAGAGGTTCAGATATTGCGTTCTAACTATACAGTGACCGCAAATCCACACATTACTTTGTGGGCGTTCCACAGCCCCTACTATGAGTGTTTTTAAATGTTAAGATTTCATTTACCTGTTTTCTTTTATTTGTGGTTGCAATAAAAGTTATGTTTTAATTGTCTCCAGCACACCACCCCCCCTTGCGAACTATTGCTAAATAAATACTCATCCCATTTGTAATAATATGTTCTCTAAACTCATGAGTGCTATTAAGTGTAATCTTACCCAGGGGGTTTTTGCTTCCTGGTTTGTCCTCTAAACGCATAGTCGCTAGCTGAACCATATAATACAAGACATTACCTTCACATTGTGGAAATTAAATTAATTATACAAGGAATGATCTGTGCTCACAAAGAAGTTTATAATGCCTACAGATACAGGTGATTTCTCCAAAGCACCTTACAAATGTATTAGGGAAAATAATTAGAGGGTATTCATTCTAACAGAGAGAGCTAATACAAACTAAAATCTGTGGCGCTTCAGATAGCTTAATATAAACTAGTACGGCTATAGATAATAATATTCACTTATTTTATAAGGTGGGATAAAAGGGTATTAAAATCCATTTAATAACAGTCTTATTTGTTAAAATACAGACTGTGCACTAAAATGAAAAACACATAAAAAAGCAAGCTTAAATAGTATAAAAAACAGCACAATAAATATACAGTCTATGTAGTGATTTCTGCACAACAAACATTACACACCAAACTTAATAAAATCAATTTGAGACAGAGAAATTACATAAAAGCAGCATACACCACGTAGGTACCCTAACGAGGGTTACTGAGTTCAGCGTAGTAAACAAACAAAACAGCACCACTCTGTAAGTTTACAGAAATACGGATATCAGAGAGTTTCTCCATACAAAAAAGTCTCTTCTCAATCTCCTTAAAATTTGAATTTCCTGTATAGGAGAAAGAGAGACAAGAGGATTTGTCACCAGCAAATACAGTTCCAAATGTAAGGTGTTAATGTATTACTTACACTGGATGGTGTCTGACGACTCTCTGGGTTGGATAAAGGTTAGGTTCCAGGCTGGAAGTCTTTTTAGATAGGATTCACAGCGGATCTCCTTCAATCTGATCAGAAGCAAAAAAATGGCAAACTACAATGCGCCATTTAGCGTCTGTATGTTGCAGAGTGATGAAATTTCAAGTACGGATCCTCAGAAGGATCAAAACCGTGGGCAACGCATTTCGGCTGTTATGCCTTTGTCAAGCTCCACCTTCCATTCACAACCTCAAGCCTTTTATAGAGATATTCACAGGCAAATGTAATTAATCAATATGGATAGTTATTAACTTTCAACTTTATAGGTTATATTAATTTCACTCGAATTTTGATTTAATATAATGATTTAATATTTAATAGCAAATTACCAAATTCCTAAAGTACCCGATATGCTATAATGTCCCTTTAGAAAATATTGGTTGCAAACGTTTACAATCAAATGAGCAACATAATTTATACAAAATAAATACACAATTTATAAAAATGCACAAAGAATCGTATAATTTTTAAAACTCATAAAGTTTAATTTTAAAGATATTATCATTATAATTAAAAATGTTTTTTAGGAATATCTTTGGGTTGGGAGCATAATCACCTAGATTTAGAGTTTTGCGTTAGCTACGCGTGTTTTTTTCCCCTGCACCTTTAAAACAACGCTGGTATTTAGAGTTCTCTGAAGGGCTGCGTTAGGCTCCAAAAAGGGAGCGTAGAGCATAATTTACCGCCACTGCAACTCTAAATACCAGCGTTGCTTACGGACGCGGCCAGCTCCAAAAACGTGCTCGTGCACGATATCCCCATAGGAAACAATGGGGCATTTTGAGCTGAAAAAAACCTAACACCTGCAAAAAATCAGCGTTCATCTCCTAACGCAGCCCCATTGTTTCCTATGGGGAAACACTTCCTAAGTCTGCACCTAACACCCTAACATGAACCCCGAGTCTAAACACCCCTAACCTTACACTTATTAACCCCTAATCTGCCGACCCCGCTATCGCTGACCCCTGCATATTATTATTAACCCCTAATCTGCCGCTCCGTACACCGCCGCAACCTACATTATAGCTATGTACCCCTAATCTGCTTCCCCTAACATCGCTGACCCCTATATTATATTTATTACCCCCTAATCTGCCCCCCCCCCAACGTCGCCGCTACCTACCTACACTTATTAACCCCTAATCTGCCGACCGGACCTCGCCGCTACTCTAATAAATGTATTAACCCCTAAAGCTAAGTCTAACCCTAACCCTAACACCCCCCTAAGTTAAATATAATTTTAATCTAACTAAATAAAATAAATCTTATTAAATAAATTAATCCTATTTAAAGCTAAATACTTACCTGTAAAATAAACCCTAATATAGCTACAATATAACAAATAATTATATTGTAGCTATTTTAGCATTTATATTTATTTTACAGGCAACTTTGTATTTATTTTAACTAGGTACAATAGCTATTAAATAGTTAATAACTATTTAATAGCTACCTAGTTAAAATAATTACAAAATTACCCGTAAACTAAATCCTAACCTAAGTTACAATTAAACCTAACACGAGTCTTCATCCTATCCGGCAAGAAGAGGACATCCGGACCGGTAAACATGTTCATCCAGGCGGCGTCTTCTATCTTCATCCATCCGGCACGGAGCGGGACCATCTTGAAGCAGCCGACGCGGATCCATCCTCTTCTTCCGGCGACTACCGACGAATGAAGGTTCCTTTAAGTGACGTCATCCAAGATGGCGTCCCTCGAATTCCGATTGGCTGATAGGATTCTATCAGCCAATAGGAATTAAGGTAGGAAAAATCTGATTGGCTGATTGAATCAGCCAATCAGATTCAAGTTCAATCCGATTGGCTGATCCAATCAGCCAATCAGATTGAGCTCGCATTCTATTGGCTGTTCCGATCAGCCAATAGAATGCGAGCTCAATCTGATTGGCTGATTGAATCAGCCAATCAGATTCAAGTTCAATCCGATTGGCTGATTTTTCCTACCTTAATTCCAATTGGCTGATAGTATGAAGACTTTGGACTCTCTTCTGGACCTCTTCTTGCCGGATAGGATAAAGACTTCGGACCCTCTTCTTGACGGATCAGTGATACCCGGCGTGGTGAAGATAAGGTAGGGAGATCTTCAGGTTAGGGGTATCAGGGGTAATCCCTGATGAAGTGCTTGTTCTAAAGCAGGAAACGCGTCGGATGCAGCACCTGTGTGCTGAGGTTGTAAGAGAATAGTAATGTGTGCCTTTCATTGATTGAAGTTTTTAATCAATTCTAAATAATTTTTTTGGATTTTATACTATCTAATATTGGTACAGCCTGCATTTCTTTCTTTCTCTTTTGTGGACTGACTTAGATTAGGGGTATGTGGGTGGTGGGTTGTAATGTTGGGGGGGTATTGTATGTTTTTTTTAAATGCAAAAGAGCTGTTTTCTTTGGGGCATGCCCCGCAAAAGGCCCTTTTAAGGGCTGGTAAGGTAAAAGAGCTGTTAACTTTTTATTGTAGAATAGGGTAGGGCATTTTTTTTATTTTGGGGGGCTTTGTTATTTTTTTAGGGGGCTTAGAGTAGGTGTAATTAGTTTAAAATTCTTGTAATCTTTTTTTATTTTTTGTAATTTAGTGTTTGTTTTTTTTGTAATTTAGTTTAGTTGATTTAATTGTAGATAATTGTAGATAGTTTATTTAATTAATTTATTGATAGTGTAGTGTTAGGTTTAATTGTAACTTAGGTTAGGATTTATTTTCCAGGTAATTTTGTACTTATTTTAACTAGGTAGCTATTAAATAGTTATTAACTATTTAATAGCTATTGTACCGAGTTAAAATAAATACAAAGTTGCCTGTAAAATAAAAATAAATCCTAAAATAGCTACAATATAATTATTCATTATATTGTAGCTATATTAGGGTTTATTTTACAGGTAAGTATTTAGCTTTAAATAGAATTAATTTATTTAATAAGAGTTAATTTATTTCGTTAGATTTAAATTATATTTAAGTTAGGGGGGTGTTAGTGTTAGGGTTAGACTTAGCTTTAGGGGTTAATACATTTATTAGAGTAGCGGCGAGGTCCGGTCGGCAGATTAGGGGTTAATAAGTGTAGGTAAGGTAGCGGTGACGTTGGGGGGGCAGATTAGGGGTTAATAAATATTATGTAGGTGTCGATGATGTTAGGGGCAGCAGATTAGGGGTACATAGGGATAATGTAGGTTGTGGCTGTGTGCGGTCGGCAGATTAGGGGTTAAAAATTTTTATTAGAGTGGCAGCGATGTGGGGGGCCTCGGTTTAGGGGTACATAGGTAGTTTATGGGTGTTAGTGTACTTTAGAGCACAGTAGTTAAGAGCTTTGTGAACCGGCGTTAGCCCATAAAGCTCTTAACTCCTGACTTTTTTCTGCGGCTGGAGTCTTGTCGTTAGAGTTCTAACGCTCACTTCAGCCAAGACTCTAAATACCAGCGTTAGGCAGATCCCATTGAAAAGATAGGATACGCAATTGACGTATTGGCCAATGCTTCCTTATAATCCTTTCTATTAAATGATTATATTAGCTATATTTAGTGATAAATGGGATAAAGAGTTCCTTACTATTTGTTATTGTATGAGTTACATTCTTTTTTGTCATTAACTCCTTTCTATCTCTTATTTTTTATTCTTCCTTGATTGCTACAATTTCTGTTTCATTATATCCTCTAGCTAAAAAAAAATATTTTAGAATTTCTGCTTGTGTATCATAATCATTGTCATTATTACAATTCTTTCTAATGCGCAATAACTGTCCTTTATGAATATTTTTCTTCCACTTCTGATGGTGGCAACTAGTCTGATGTATGTAGTTATTTGCATCTACGGACTTAAAGTGAGTTCTGGTATTAATGGTATTATTTGAAATATAAATTTCTAAATCTAGGAAGCTAATTTTTTCATTACTTATTTCACTGGTGAATTTCAAATTTTTATTATTATTATTTATTTCTGATATAAAATGTTCACATTACAAATTACTTCTTTTCCAAATGAGTACTATATCATCGATATAGCATCTATACAGGACCAGATTTGCCGCAAGTATGCTGGATGCCAGGAATTCCTTCTTCCATAAGCCCATGAAAAGATTTGCATAACTTGGGGCAAATCTGGTCCCCATAGCCATTCCACAATTCTGTATATAGAATTCATCATTATAACTAAAATAATTGTGAGTTAATATAAAAGTTATACCTTCTAATATAAAGGATTTCTATAATGGTTTAATAATATTATCTTTATCTAAGAAGTGTTTTACTGCCTCTATTCCATCTTTATGTGAAATGCACGTATACAGTGAGGTCACATCACAAGTTGCGAACCAATAATTGTCTTTCCATTTTATATTCTCCAATATTTTTAACACTTACGTCAAATCTTTTAGAAAGGATGGTAGGTCTTTAACATATTTCTGTAGATAAATATAAATGTATTCAGAAATATTAGATGTAATTGAGTTGATCCCTGATACTATTGGCCTTCCTGGTGGTGAAACCAAAGATTTATTGATCTTCGGAAGACAATATAGTAAAGGAATTTTCAGTGTTTTTAGTGCAAGATATTCGTTTTCTTTTTTTGTTTATTATCCCTTCTTCACTTGCTTTCAACTGTAGATAAAATTGTATAGTTGGATCTTTTGATATCTTACTATAAGTGTGGGTATCCCTCAGAATATCTTCACACATTTTATTATAATCTTCAGAATTTAAAATTACTATCCCACCCCCCTTGTCGGCTGGCTTCAGCACTTTGTTTTCATTCCTTTCTAATTGTCTAATGATTTTTAATCCTTTATATTTTCAATATCTTTGGTTACTAGCCTTTTGAATGTTTCAATGGCATGGCCCTTATCATGTTTTGGGTAAAATGTTGATTTATTTCTTAAGTTCGAATGTATATATCCTTTTTGATCTACAAGTGTGGCTTGTGCTTTCTTTTCAATTTCGGTTTTGGTGAACCATCTTTTCACAGTTAATTAAATTATGGGCATCTATGAATGTGCAGAACTTGTCTAACTTACTAGTGGGGTTTACCAAAAGAGAAAGAACAGAAGCATTATTGGGCACACTTAGAAGGTATATTACCAGGTTACAATAGGGTGGAGTGTATTGATAGTGTGTATTAGTCAATTAAAACATAACATTTATTTACAAATTTATTAAAAAGTAATATGTTGTGGACCATGCCACCATTTAAACTAAAGTAGGACACAATTGTTAAAAATTTGATAAAGCAGATGCGAAACGCGTGTCAGGTGTTCGCACTGCTTCTCTCCTCTTATTGTTTGTTTAAAAATATACAGCTGGTAACTTGTTAATTGTTAGCCCATATTTTGGGCATTAGATATTATAACTTTATGGGAATCTGATAGCGGTCCTTAATATGGGTGCGGTGGTATTCTGATAATAGCTTAAAATTTAAGGCGATCCTGTATATGAGTTTATGCTCACAGTATCAACGCCACTTAGCTCTATTACTTGAACTTTTCAGACCGCTTCTATCCCTATACTATATCTGCTTATGGGAATTTTTAGAGTTACCTCTGCATAATATATACAGTATAGATTCACCAGTAATTGGTTATTTGGAGAATACTCCCTAATAGGAGAGTTTGCAGTGCTTTCAATATATATATTTTTTATAAAAAAATTTAACAATTGTGTCCTACTTTAGTTTAAAGGATTACTTTCTGTTATAATTTTTAAGCTAAGCAACTAACATATTAAAGTTAATAAACATTAATTAAAACCTACTGACTTATATTTTCTCCAAAAAGAAGTTTCATAACGTTCTAAAAGTTATATCTTTTATTCGCCGAAGATGTCACGTTATCCTGCCCACTATTTTCAGCACTGCATGTTCAAAATACTTAAACCAATAACTTTGTGTTTAAAGCGCCATTTTGAAACCTAGGTATTGTAAACGGATTGGTACAGAGCAAAGGATACCCACAGAGTGGGTTTGGAAAACAATTAAATTTGCAGGCAAGATTTCTGATATACGGTAGAGATATGTTAATGAAATGCTATTGATAAAAAGCGTATTTGGGGTAGTTAGTTAGTAACAGGCATAGAAAATATTTACTTACAGTGGCCCTTTAAATGGTGGCATGGTCCACAACATATTACTTTTTAATAAATTTGTAAATAAATGTTATGTTTTAATTAACTAATACACACTATCAATACACTCCACCCTATTGTAACCTGGTAATATACCTTCTAAGTGTGCCCAATAATGCTTCTGTTCTTTCTCTTTTGGTAAACTAAACTTATATTTGGCATTAGGCACTACCTCCTCTGATACATAGGCTTACTTGGAGAGGGGTTTAGGAGTATTAACTACAGTTTTCCCACCTTCCCTATAGGTTATTAGGGACTTTTTTCATAACTTACTAGTGTGCGCAAATGTGAGACCTTTACTCAAAATATCCTCATTGGCTTGGTTTAGTTTAAAACAGTTTTATTTAAAATAGTTTTATTTAATCCCAATTCTTTATTTTTTTTATGGCCGTTTTGTTCCTCCTCTGTTTCCTCTTTTTCTGAGGCCCTTCTTTTTCTTATATTTCTTTGTGGCAACGGGCTTTCTTGTAATGACCTTTGACCTTTCCCTAAAAAATGATGGACAGCAGAGTTCTGACTAATTTTCCAAGGATGCGGTTCCCTTTAAGAGATTGAGCTTAATATTAAGTCTCTCATATTTATATACACTATTAGTTTTTCCTTTGTGTGTTTTCAAAAGCCATATTTTTCCTAATTTTATTGATTTCTCTTTTAATGGGTTCTCACCCCAATGACTTAGTTGATTATGAGTACATAAAATAATTTGAGCCTTATATAGGTGTCAACAAACTATTGAGTGCTATATAGTGTATTCTTTTCAATTGGGTTCTATTCACCCTCTTATTTTTTAAAGGGACAGTATACTATAAAATTGTTGTTCCCTTAATGTGTTTCCAATTACTTTTTTTACCATAAGTAGAGTATAAAATGTATGAGATTTGCTTTTTAAGGTTTATTTGTGTATATGAATTAACTGATTTTGTGTTTTGAAGCCACAACCTAATAAAATGAGTTGAGCTTGTAGGTATAATCGGATTTCATCATTTTATCATATTGTGTACATATACGTGCTTCTTTATCTTTCTTTTTATTATTTATCTTTTTTTTATTAAGGATTAAATAGTAAGATACAGCATAATCAAACATGTGTTATTACAATAATGATTTATCTCAAAGTACAACAATGATATCTTCTCATGTGTCCAAGCACCACTCTAACAAATTTTGAGCCGGTCACTGTTAATAACTATTTAATAGCTATTGTAGTAGTTAAAATAAATTGAAATTTGCCTGTAAAATAAAAATAAATCCTAAAATAGCTACAATATAATTATTATTTATATTGTAGCTATATTAGGGTTTATTTTAAAGGTAAGTATTTAGTTTTAAATAGGATTAATTTAGTTAATAAGAATAATATTTATTTAGATGTATTTAATAAATATTTAAGTTAGGGGGGTGTTAGGGTTAGACTTAGGTTTAGGGGTCAATAATTTTATTATAGTTGCGGCGGTGTAGGGGGGGCAGGATAGGGGTTAATAAATTTATTATAGGTGGCGACGGTGTAGGGGGGGGCAGATTAGGGATTAATACGTTTAATATAGGTGGCGGCGGGGTCCGGGAGCGGCGGTTTAGGGGTTAAACAATTTAGTTGTGGCGGGGTACGGGATCGGCAGGATAGGGGTTAATACATTTGTTATAGGTGGCAGCGGTATAGGGGGGGCAGGATAGGGGTTAATAGGTATTATGTAGGTGGCGGCGGGGTCCGGGAGCGGCGATTTAGGGGTTAATCAGTTTATTAGAGTGGTGGTGGGCTCCGGGAGTGGCAGTTTAGGTGTTAATACATTTATAAGAGTTGCGGCGGGGTCTAAGAGCGGAGGTTTAGGGGTTAATAACTTTATTTAGTTGCGGGGGGCTCCGGGGGCGCGGGTATAGGGGGTAGAACAGTATAGTTAGTGTGGGTGCTTAGTGACAGCTTGTCAATAAAGCTGTAAAAAAGCCGAAGAGCAGCGAGATCGGATGAGTGATAACTATCACAGTCCGCTGCTCATCGGCCCGTACTTGGTGCGCGGCTTTTTGACAGCTTTATTGATAACTTTGGCGAGATTTTTCAGGTCCACGGCGGCGATGGTAGGCGAGCTTAGGCGGGCGTATTGGCCCGGCGAAGGCAGGTAAAGTAGACACGTTGAAGGCAGGTAAAGTAGACACGTTGATAACTAGAGGCCATGGTGTTGTTCCATGATTATGAGATTTATGATTTCACTTGTAAACCTCTAGAAAGGAGAGGCCTGTTAAGCTTTCCAATTTGCTAAAATGAGATTTCATCCTAGCAGGATAAGTGAATTAATAAACTTATAATTTCTATGTTTTTCTGATGAACAAAGAAAAAAGATAGTTTTTCATATCAATAGAGAATTCCCCATCCAGGGCCCTGTTTAGCCAATAATTAATTTTATGCCAGAATTAAATATATACATTTTAGTCATATATTCTGGGATTGTGGCATTGATACAATGAATAATCGCATTCAGAGAAAATTGTGCCACTATTTCTGACTTACGTTCTGGATTGGTCACATATTATTTCCCAGTGATCCAATCCAATACAAACTTCACTAGAGCTGCCAAATTGTAATATTTTAAGTTAGAGAGAGATAGACCGCCAACAGAATTATGTAGACTAAAAATTTTCTGATGCCGTATGAATTTAGCAGCTATTCTATTAAAAAATAAGATATCTTTAGTATGAATAGCAAATAGAAGATTTTAAAGGAGATATAGCAGTTGAGGGAAAAGAAGTTTAGTACTATTCTGGCTGTTAAGGAGATTATCAGACCTATCCATCTTTTTAAATCCTCATTTAGTTTAAGGAAGAGAGGGGAAAAATTTAAGCTGTACCATCTATCTGGGTTTCTACAGATCTTGATGCCAAGATAATTTATTACCTCTACACTTTTGAAAGGGTACATCAAATCTCTTAATTTAGGAGGTGTAATCCACAAGATCTCTGATTTAGATGAGCTAATTTTATAGTCAGAGAAAGATCCAAATAGATCTGCTAGCTCTAGTAACTGGTTAATAGAATATTTTGTATTACTCAAAAATAGGAGGAGGTAATCTGTGAAGAGAGTCAATACCGATTTATATTGTCCGACAAGAATGCCCGCCATCTCCTGTTGTAAAAGAATTGCAAAAGGTTCTAATGCAATATTGAAAAGAAGAGATGTTAGGGGGCAACCAGGGATAGGCAAGGTGTCCGTACACGGACACTGGTGTTCGTGACTGACCCTTGCATTGTCCGCCACCCATTTTGCAGATGGGAGGGAGGAGTAGGACAGATGTCCTCACTCCTTCTTGACCCAAGCGGTGCCACGTTTAATAGCGGGAAAGTGAGGGAAGAAGCAAGCTGCCTGCAGTCAACTAACCATGAGTCATGACCCATCCCAATTCCTTGATCTGTGCGGCAGCGTGGTGCTGGTGTCTGTGTGTAGAAGACCGCTGCCTACTCTGGCAAACCTTACGTAACCAAGTAAGTAACCAACCATGATGATCATGCAATTAACATCAAGGTGGGTGGGTTTGGTCAGGAGTTGCAGACTCTCAATATAACCAAAAAATAAAATAAAAGGTAATACCACAAGCAGTCTTTATATAAATGTTATTTTAAACTTCTTTGATTAGATGACTAATTTGTACTTGTGGAACTAGACCAGGGGCGTCCAACGTGCAGCCCATTTGACAACAAAGTGTCGCTCTCCTGAGTTATAGAAACATAGAATATGTTGGCAGATAGGAACCATTCGGCCTACTAGTCTGCCCAATTTTCTGAAAACTTTCCAACCTAAAATTTCAGCAGTGTATTTAGTCATATAACACTTTATCTAGACTATCACCTCTCTCTCTTCAGCATTTATGATTAACAAAACCATCCTTTTTGAAGCCCAACATAGGGGGAAAAAAATAAAAGAGAGAACAATAAAAACCTAAAAGAATACAAAAGCTAGTAGTACTGGCAAATCTTTAGCTGTGTTGGTATTGTATTGACCACAACTGGAAAGTCCATCTTATAAAGTGCTAGTTCTATAATTGCTCTTGATGACCCTCTTTACTTTTTTCTGTATTTATAACAGCTTCAAAGTCATCTCTTTCAATAGGTAGTGTCCCAAAGACCCTTTAGCTGGGCAGGAGAGTTCTCATTTTCTATTATCCTTATCTAGCACAATTATTGTCCAGCAGATATTTAATTTTTTGTTAGCCCGTTGTTCAACACCAACAACTCTGCAGTAAGTACCACATTAGGTTGCCAGACCTGGATAAAGCTCAAGCAGTTTTTCTCTTTCCCCTTGTATGCAGAGATACGAATATAGAGAAAGGGATAGTTTAAAAAAAATAATAGAGCGGTCTTATAAATCCAGATCGCCAAAGCACAATATAAGTTCAGCCCCACTATCAGAATCTTCTACACCACTTCCAGCAGGTACAACAACATATCTTAGCCCCTCTTTTCAAAGATACTTGCGTTTAGCTGAAATCTGTAGACAGACTACTTTATAGCCCATGGGTGCAGCGGTCAGGGTGCCAGGAATCAGACTGAGACGAGAAGTGAAAAATAATCACACCTTTAATAATAACAAAAATAATAAAAAGACCACAAGTCAAATACCAAGCCAGGAGTCAAAACCAGAGCAGGTAGTCATACGAGCCGAGTCAGGAGCCAAAGCGAATAGTCAGACGAGCCGGAATCAGGAACAAGGAAAACAGCAGAGTCAGGAACAAGCCAGGGATCAGGAACCAGGAAGGACATCAGGCAGCCAGGTAATACACAGGAACTCTAACAAACAGGTCTGAGACAACGCAAAGGCAAAGCATACTGAACAGAGGCCCTTTAAATAATACGTGATGACATCACAATTCTGAGACTGCATCCTGTCTCACACGGATGATGTACACCAGTCTGGCCATAAAAGGAAGTGCAGAAAATGAGCAGCATCCCCCACAATGCACCATAGTCAGCAAGAGAGGTGAGTAAAATGGCTGCCAGCAGCACATGGCAAACAAAACAGGGAAAAACCCCGACAGTACTTCCCCTCAACGACCCCTCCCCTGCGGGAGCACAAAAGGCTTATTGGGGAATCGGGCATGGAAGGCACGGAGGGGGGCAGGAGCATGAACATCAGAGGAGGGAACCCAAGAATGCATCTCTGGACCGTAGCCCCTCCAGTGAACCAAATACTGTACACGGCCCCTGGACATACGAGAGTCAAAAATGCTGCTGACCTCATACTCCTCATGGTTGTCAACAAAGATAGGACGGGGACGAGGCAACACAGTGGTAAACCGATTACAAACCAATGGTTTCAAGAGGGAGACATGAAAAACATTGGCGATGCGCATACCAGGAGAAAGGTCAAGAGAGTAGGCCACAGGATTAACCCGTCGGAGTATTCAAAAAGGACCAAAACAATGGGGAGCCAATTTATTGGAAGGCACATGAAGGTTCAAGTTGCGGAAGGACAGCCAAACTCTCTCACCAACCTGGTAGGAAGGTGCGGGCAGACAGCTACGATCAGCCTGGAACTTTTGGCACTGCATAGAACGATGAAGGCAATCCTGAATCTGCACCCACGTGGAACAGAGTTGCCGGAGATGCTCCTCCAAAGCCGAAATACCCTGAGATATGAATGAATCGGGCAACAAGGATGGTTGAAACCCATAATTTGCCATGAACAGGGATAACTTGGAGGAAGCATTAATAGCACTATTACGAGCAAACTCTGCCTAAGGTAACAGTTCAGACCAATTATTGTGTTGATCTAAGACATAGCAAT
This sequence comes from Bombina bombina, assembly GCF_027579735.1. Taxonomy (NCBI): domain Eukaryota; kingdom Metazoa; phylum Chordata; class Amphibia; order Anura; family Bombinatoridae; genus Bombina; species Bombina bombina. The sequence continues at coordinate 47,010,817 of NC_069509.1, forward strand.
GGAGGAACTGTTCCAGAGCTTGATTAGACCGTTCCACAGCCCCACTGGATTGAGGGTGATATGCAGAGGAGAAGGAAAGCTGGATCCCCATTTGAGCACAAAAGGAACGCCAAAATCTGGAGAAAAACTGGCTACCCCGGTCTGACACTATCTCCTTGGGTAACCCATGTAAACGGAAGACCTACCCGGGCAAAAATTGAAGCAAGCTCCTGAGCGGTAGGCAGCTTCATCAAGGGAATGCAATGTGACATTTTAGAAAAACGGTCAACCACCATAAGGATAACAGTATTGCCATTGGAAACAGGGAGCTCGACAATGAAGTCCATGGAAAGATGTGTCCAAGGACGCTCACCATTAGCAATAGGTTGAAGAAGACCCACAGGAAGACGTTGAGGAGTCTTATTCTGTGCTCAAACTGAGCAGGAGGCAACATACGCAGCAACATCAGAACAAAGACCTGGCCACCAGAATTGTCTAGTGACAGACCAAAACATTTGGTTCTTGCCTGGGTGACCTGCGGCTTTAGGATAGTGGTAAGTGTGCAAAAGTTTAGTTTGAAGATTCTCAGGAACAAAACACTTACCACTAGGTTTCTCAGGAGGTGCATTGGTTTGTGCAGCCAGGATCTCCTCCCCCAATGGAGAAGTCAAATTAGTACGTATGGTAGCAAAAATATGGAAATATGGTCAGGAGGTATAACAGGAGTAGGTACAGACTCCTCCTTGGACAGAGGCGAAAATTGTCAAGAGAGGGCATCAGCCCTATCATTCTTACTACCAGGCAGGTAGGAGACCACATAATTAAACCGAGACAAAAATAGCAAGGGAGGTGAGTAAAATGGCTGCCAGCAGCACATGGCAAACAAAACAGGGAAAAAATCCTGACAGACGTGCGGTGTTCTGTTGCTCCAGGAGCTCTTCGTGGTGAATATTAGGTCTGAAGTGGGCTTTCACTGGCGTTGCTCCTCAACACAGAGTGCCCTGGTAAGTGGGCCGTAAACCAATTACAGGAGCTCCTTGGACACAATAACTCGTGCGGGGTACACACAAGCTTCCATGCCAACCGTAACTCTGTTGTCAAGGAATCAGCGTCGTGGGCAGCATGAACAGCGTGTTCTTTGTGAATGCCTCGCTAGCACGGTAAACTGCTAGCTCCTCCACCGGAACATTTCTCCGTCTCTTGGGTAGTACAAAGAAACGTTCTACTAGATATTCCTACTATTTGTATTTAAATCTCCTTTTCTTTTTGTACCATTCTCACCTACTTTTCTTATTTAAATCTTCCTTTCCCTTTGTACATTTATCCATCTCTTGGTAGTACAAAGAATGTTCTACTAGATATTCCTACTTTTCTTAGGTAAATCGCCCTTCCTTTTGTACCTTTCTGCTTCTCTTGGGTAGTATAAAAAAAAAAAATTAATAGATATTCCTGCTTTCTTCATTTAAATCTTCCTTTCCCATTTGTACTTTTCTCCTTCTATTAAAGGGACACTGTAGCCAAAAAATTTCTTTTGTGATTCAGATAGAGCATGCAATTTTAAGCAACTTTCTAATTTACTCCTATTATCAAATTGTCTTCATTTTCTTGGTATGTTTATTTGAAAAGCAAGAATGTAAGTTTAGATGCCGGCCCATTTTAGGTGAACAACCTGGGTTGTCCTTGCTGATTTGACAGCACCTTTAAACAAGTGCTTTCCATGGTTCTGAACCCACAATTTGCTGGCTCCTTAGCTGAGATGCCTTCTTTTCAAATAAAGATTTAAGAGAATGAAGAAAAATTGATAATAGAAGTAAATTAGAAAGTTGCTTAAAATTACATGCTCTATCTGAATCATGAAAGAAACAAATTGGGTACAGTGTCCCTTTAAGTAGAACAAACGAAGGCACAGCAAGTGGGTTAAACACATAGGCGCAGGATCGCTAGTCTTAAAATGATGTGTTCTAACAAATTAGATTTAGATACATTTTTTTATTATAATGGTCTATAATGCCTAGGAAATGTGTAAGGCTAATTGAGATAGATAGTAAAATAGACAGTAGCTGCAGCTGCTTTATTCACCTGCTCTCAAAATTTATGCAGAACATCATAATGGTATTTTATGCCCAGAGATAGCATAATGTTGATACAGAGATGTAAAATGGATTATCTCTGTGTTAACAAAAAAATTGATTTTTACTCTTTTGTCCCAGGTCATAAGTCCATGTGCGAACAGCCTTGAATAAATTGAACATCATAAGATTTCAAAATTCCAGAACTGCTTGTGTTCCAAGTCTAATAAAGAAGGAGTGGCTTCTCATTCACCTCTTTGGCAGGGATACATTTTTTGAGATAGCAGCTCAGAGCATTCTGATTGGTCAGTGACACCTACAAGATTACTTTTTATAGCAGTTTTTTTTAAAGAATATACAGTACTTGAAAGGACTTTCCCTCTTTCAGTCTCTCTGTAGCACTGTAAGCACTTGAGATTAAGTAGAATTTATGGAATTGTGACACACCTGTTATACTGATATTTACCAGCCCTGTGAGTATATCAGTAATATTTTTTTATCGTTATACTGTGTCTAGCTGTAATCTAGAGTTATGGTCTAGTTTAAAGTTTATTTAACTTTTAATTTAATTAATCTGCAATCATTATGATTTAATTTTTATTTAAATAGATACTTATAATCAAACTTTGATCTTTTTTAAAAAATGTGCTTTTCAATATGCGTTTTGGGGGTGCATGTAATGATTGTCTCATTTAAAATACAAACACTGAAACTGAGGAGATGAGAGAATAGATCTGCAGATTTGAACTAAATGTATTTATATATATTTAATGAGTTGGGTTTATTGGAAAGTCATATTATATCTATTACCAATGCCATATGCTTAAATGTTGTGCTTTTTATTAAAATTACGTTTGGTTGTACTTGTAGATATCAGCAGATATATGTCAACATTATTCATAAATAATATGTCTCAGATCTTAACACCTAACGGCTAAAAATAGACTGAAAATCTAATCTAAATAAAGGTGTTAATGGAAATATAGGATAATTGACTGATTATTAAGTATGTATTGAAATGATGGTGCCAAATCGTATTCCAGTTGAACACGTAAAGGCACATAATATAAAGAATTGAAAGAGTATGAGAGTATTTACATTTTGAATAGCAGTATTTTTTGTAATATACTCGTATCCCTGTTCCAGTAGCATATGCACATATGCTGTGCAATTTTAAGTTATACAAAGCAACAGGCTTATTGTTAGACTGTGAGTGCAATGGGCACACACAGCATACGTGAATATGCAGCTAAACAGTTTCTTTTTCACTAGAAGCATTGTTGCTAATGCATATGCAGGTATATTGCACAAATGAGTCTATTCATATGTTAAATACACACATGCACATTTCAATTTTGCCTTTAAAGGGATATTACAGCCAAAATTGGAATCCGCATGGGTACATTTCAGTTTTGAATAGAAGCATAATTGTAATATACATGCATTAGCACAAATGCTTCTAATAAAAGCTATAGCTGTTTCAAAAGTGTATTTAAGTATGCACCATGCACCAGCATTCTAAACACAGCTCTTGCTCAGAGAGCCTAAGGTGTTTGCTCTATCTGGTAATGACTCAATTTGTTAATTACTGACATGATACAAACCCCACTGGCGCTCTGAGCAGCTGCTGTATTTAAAATGCTGGTGCACTGAGAATATCCAGCTATGCTTCATGTGCACGTGCAGAGAAATATGCTAACACTAAAACAGTGGTAACTTTTACCAGAAGCATTTTGCCAATACATGTATATTGCAATTATGTTTCTATTCAAAGAAGTAATTCATCTATGTGCATTTAAATTTTAACCGGAATGTCGCTTTTATTGTCTATTTAACAACTGGTATTATCAGCACACTTATTTATGTGTGTACATTGCCAGTTGCTAAATTTACAAACAGATTGTGATCTAGACCATAATATAACACAGATTCTCAAACCCTGAAGTTGATAGATTTCGTTAAATTAACTAATTTAAAAGTTATGAAGAACTGTCAAAGAGATCACCTCTGGTAGTTTTTCTCCTGCTAGATCAGCGCAGAAATCAATACTTTTATTTTGTCCAGAGCATCGCGCACTAAATTATTATTTGCTTTTAGCCATCTGCATTATATTCTGCTACTGAAGTACAGTAAAATGTAAAACGTTATTGTCCAAAGGTCAAACAGACAGAAATATCTGAGGCTTTGAACTTTTAATTGACAATTGTATATAGTATTATAATAATAGCAGTTTATTATTACAGATATTACAGTCATTTATCATATAGACAATTAAAGCTATTGACAATATAATGGTCAGAGGGACATATTAAAGTAATATACATGGCTGGCAGACCCTGAGTAATTCTTTAAATTCTCCATTAACTATATAATAAAAGGGACATGAAAGACATTTTTTCCTTTCATGATTCAGATATTGCACCAGGTAAAAAAAATAGTTTTATGTTATTAATTTATTCTCTTGATATCCTTTGTTGAAAAACTGGCAGGTGTAAGCTTAGAAGTGTGCAGTAGTCTAAAGCACCATATGGCAGCAGTTTGGCACAAATGCTTTAAACAGTGTGAAAACACTGCTGTCATCTAGTGTTAAAAAGCATGCTTGCAAAATTGCTGCAAAATAGTGCTCCTGGCACTGCCTACCAAGGTATTCTCTTCAACAAAGAATACCATGAGAATGAGGTAAAATTGATAATAAAACTAAATTGGAAAGGTTTTTAACATTGTATGCACTATCTGAATCTTTAAAGAAAATTGTGTGCTTCCAGTCCCTTTAAAGGGACATTATACACTCATTTTTTTCATTGCATAAATGTTTTGTAGATGATCCATTTATATAGCCTATGCAGATTATTATTTTTTTATAGTTTTGCTTATTCTTAAATAACATTGCGCTGATTTTCAGACTCCTAACCAAGCCCCAAAGTTTTAGGAGAGTACCGAGGTATACCTACGCTACTCCAGCTTGCTCCTGTTTGTGTAAAGGGTCTTTTCATATGAGGAGGAACGGGGAGTGGGGAGTGTCTGCATTTTTTGCTATTGAAGCCCTTTCAGTGGGTGTTCCAGCTAATCTTTTTAACAGAGCTAAACTGGGAGCCTCTAAGTAATTTTTTAAACGGTTTTATACTGGATTTTTATATCAGTATCTGTGCATCTTATTCTTTATTGTAGTGTATATTACCTGCAGTTATATGAAAATGAGTGTATACTGTCCCTTTAATGAATAGTGAGGACACGTTATAAAAACATAGAGACACAGATTTTAATGGCAGAAACACCCATTATGTCCACATTATTTCTTTCCGAATTTTAAGCTTAAAAGAACATGAAAACCCAAAAATGTTCTTTCATGATTTAGGTAGAACATAGAATTTTAGACAACTTTCCATTTGATTTCTATTATCAAATTTGCTTCATTCTCTTGGTATTATTTGTTGAAGGAGCAGCAATGCACAACTGGAAGCTAACTAAACACATGAGGTGAGCCAATGACAATCTGTATATATATGCAGCCACCAATCAGCAGCTAGATCTCCTGACTATATCCTTCAACAAAGGATAACAAGAGAAGTAAACAAATTAAATAAAAGTAAAGTGGATAGTTGTTTCAAATTTTATGTTCTGTCTGAATCCTGAGGGGCATATTTATCAAGCTCCGAATGGAGCTTGATGCCCCGTGTTTCTGGCGAGCCTGCAGTTATGAAGCAGCGGTCACAAAGACTGCTGCTCCATAACCTGTCCGTCTGCTCTGAGCAGGCAGACAGACATCGCTGGAAAGCAACCCGATTGAGTACAATCGGGTTGATTGACACCTCCCTGCTGGTGGCCGATTGGCCGCGAGTCAGCAGGGGCGGCGTTGCACCATCAGCTCTTGTGAGCTGCTGGTGCAATGCTGAATACGGCGAGCGTATTGCTTGCCGTATTCAGCGAGGTCTGTCGGACCTGATCCGCACTGTCGGATCAGGTCCGACAAACCTTGATAACTTGGGGCCTGAATGTCTAATTATGACTTTACTGTCCATTTAATTGATTCTCAGGGCAGTCTAGCCTCTATTTTACCCAAATAGCCGGTATTTTTGAGGTTCGGGTCACATGTGAAAATAAAGATTAAATATAGAAATAAAGATTGTGGTTAAATTTCTTCTAAGTGTGTTGGAATCTAGTTACAAACAAATGATCATATAAAGTCAGTGATCGCAGCGTTAGCTCCTTATTTATGCTGTGTAATCATTTACACAATGTTATGCTTGTAAACATGGCCGGAATTATTTTTCCAGAAAAAGCGTCATCGCTAATCCCAGGGAGTCTTAAGAAATGCTTAAATAAATTACTCCTGAACCTGCTATCCGCCAAGGAATAAGTTGTGGTTCTGCATCTTTACCATCTCAAATAGACGGTGTTGGTCCTTTCACTATAGAAAGTAACATGTTTATTGCACATTTACAATTGGGGATGCAGCATTATGAATCATCTGTTTGTTTTTCATCCCATAATACCGTCAGTGCAGCAGCTTTTAACCCCCTAGCTTCCAAAAAGGAACCATAGTTTTGCAATGGTTTGGAGCCTTCTTTGGAAGTTAAAGGGACACTAAACCCCAAAAAAATCTATCCTGATTCAAGTAGAGAATACAATTTTAAACAACATTCCAATTTACTTAATTTGCTTCATTATTTAGATATCCTTTGTTGAAGAAATAGCAATGCACATGTGTGAGCCAATCACACAAGGCATCTATGTGCAGCAACCAATCAGCAGCTACTGAGCCTATCTAGATATGCTTTTCAGCAAAGTATATCAAGAGAATGAAGCAAGTTAGATAATAAAAGTAAATTAGAAAGTTGTTTAAAATTACATGCTTTTCGTAAATCATGAAAGAAAACAATTGGCTTTCATGTCCCTTTAAGGGGGTTATTAGAGTGTGATGTTCTTTGTGAAGATTGGCTGTTTTTTTACACTTACAAACATATTTACAAATGCCAATGCTTTCCTTTTAAAGCCCTTGTAATAGGTAGAACAGTAAAAAAAAAAAAGGCAGAGGTATCCAAGTTTAAGGCAATTGGCACCTGTAAGGTTTGGTAAGGTTATTTAATGGACGAGGGTTTAAGGCCCCCAGAACAACACAACTCCTGCAGAATATTTCAAATGTTTTGCTGGACATAACACAACCTTGAGTTTATTTAAATGAATTTTGTTTTTTCACTGAGAATTTCACAACTCAAGAACTACAGACTCGAGCCCAGATCATATAAATGTAGTGAGTGTTCATTTTTTAAGTGCATCTAGGATATCCAAACACTTTAGCAAGTTGTTATTAAAATAAACAAGTAGGTTTCTGAATATATGCAATAAAAAGTGTTTACTGGGTAATGGGAGGTTCTGGGAAAAATAAAATATAGATAAATAAAAAACATGGTCCAAAACATGTACCCTGATCTTTGTAACAATAAAACTTATATTAGGATAATAATTTAGATAATGAGTTGTGATTTTAATAGAATATTAAAGTTCAGTAATTACAACTTATAATTAACAGATTAAGAAAACATTAACCCTCTCACCAAGGACATGAGTGACACAACAGACGGTATCCTACTGCGCTTGCTCGACAGGATGACAGCTTGAGAATGGTGCACCTGCTCACTTAAAATACACAAATTCTCAGGGCCAAGTACTTTTTGTTAATGAGTCACTTTTGCATATCTGAAACCTGGGGCACCTCACATAGGAAATAGACATTTATTGCTTCTGTAAGAGAGGAATACACGTATGCTGGTGTTGAATGATTGTACACACCAGTGGGTTGTCACTCTCGCTGTTTAGCAAAGGTCCATTTTTGGAATGGGATTGCGGACACATGGTATGTAAACAGGTCCACTCACCTGAATGTAATTACAAAAAGAGATCTAAAATATTACTCATGTAGTTTGTTGTGAGAATATACATAGTATACAAAGGAATAAATAAATCCTGTACAATTCCAAATGTAGTAGAACTCAGCCATATGTTATAATCAATAGTAATACCTGAGTACTATTCCAGAGTTTTTTATTAGTGCAATATTTTAGCTAACACATCTATGCTCACCTGCCTATGTCAAGGCAAATCCTGTGGCTGAGTTATACTGTAATATAGTTATATATGTGATGTATTTAAAACTAGTTATACTGTGCTTATATAGTTTGGATGTATTTGCAACCTATGTAAAATCTAATGAGAACAGGGGTAGCCTCATTAATATCTTACCCAATTAACCCTTTCAGAGTTGTACAGCTGAGCGGCTGCTAAGTAATACTGGCTACATATTGCAAATCAGCTAATTAAAATAAAGCCTACATACCATCACAATGCCAGAACAGAAGTAGACATTGTAGTATTACCTGCTATTGCCATATGTTGGGGTAACAGATAACGTCCAGTAATCTTCATTCTCCTATATATCCTAGGAAACTATAGGTCGGCTAGCAATGTGCATGTTACTTGTACTGGGCTTAGCAGGAAAAGCCTGGGCAATGCCTTTCTCTATTACAGTGTTTTTCACCGAGAGACCTTAAAGGGACAGTATACACCAATTTTCATTTAACTGCATGTAATAGACACTACTATAAAGAATAATATGCACAGATACTAATATACAAATCCACCCCTGCCTGTTGCGCAATGGAGAGCTGCAGTGGGAGAACACTGCTGACTGGACTATTAATCAGCCTTTTAATATCAAAGAGGGAGTCGTTATTACAGAGTGCGCCAAAAGGTCATGATAGAACCTTTCAGTAGAATAATATCAATATCTAGCAGTTCCAAACCCTGGTGGTTATCTCACCTGTAATGATTTTATAGATCTGTTTTGACCTTTAAATCCAAAAATAGCACTGTAATAAACAGCTGTATCTAATCTTCAATGATTAAAGATTGTGTTGCATTATAACGGGGTATCCAATGTCAGTCCTCAAGAGCCAGAAAATTACACCATCCCCATCACATATTCGCAATAGCGCTAACCCGACATATTTCATTTTTTAATGTTATTTACGTAATGGAATATGTTCTAATTATTCTTAAATAAATATTTCTACATATATCTGATGTTTTTTTAAACAAATATATATTTATTCCTATATATACTGTATATATATATATATATATATATATATATATATACATATACATAAATATATATATTATGTATAGGTATAGATATATACAGATGTACATAGGAATAGCTATTTAAAAATACTTCTGCTATGTGCAGAACATTGGAATGGTAAATATTTACAGTAAATACATAGCTAAAAAGTTTATTGGATATGAATATTGCATAAATATTTTTTTACATGTTTTCATCTACTTAACGGCAAAAGGCTCTAATGCACTTATGTGTACATATATATTAATGTTTTTATATGTGTATATATGTCTGTAAATACATATATACACATATAAATACATTAATAAATACATATGTACACATATATAGACATATATATATACTGTATACACATATAGATATTTAGACATGTATATGTATGTATCTCAATGTTAAAGTCCTTTGGAGGCTGAGCCCTTATATCTTTGAGCCCTTATAACTTTTGTGTGCAATATTTGTTTTAAATAATTTTTATTAGACGGTGTTATTATGAGTGTAACTGTACTTTATAGTGTATTTTTGATATGGGTTAAGGATTTAAGCTTAAATCGTGATTTCGCTCAATTTGTAATATGAACGTAATTGAAGTGGAGCGCAAACAATTACAAAAACCCTCATGAAATGATTTGCACTCCACTTGTAATCTAGCCCAGAATCTGATAGTAGCCCTCACCAACACTGCACCATCCTATATCTCTGCCCTTGTCTGCAAATTATCCCCAACCTGACCTCTCACCTCTGTCCAAGACCTCCTTCTCTCCTCATCTCTCACTACTTCCTCACATTCTCGTTTGCAAGACTTCTCTAGAACTGCACCTATCATATGGAACTCCTTGCTTCGCTCAGTCAGACTTTTCTCTTGTCTCAAAAACCTCAAGTGTTCCTTAAAAACACATCTGTTCAAGGACGCATGCAACTTACTTTAAAGGGACAATTCCAGCAAAAATTGGAATTCACATGGATGCATTTCAGTTTTGAATAGAAGTATTTGTGTAATAAACATGTATTATCAAAAATGCTTCTAATAAAAGCTATAGCTCATTCAAAAGTGTATTTAAGTATGCACCGTGCACCAGCATTTTAAACACAGCACTTGCTGAAAAGAGCCTAAGGTGCTTGTACCATCTGGTATTGACTCAATTTGTTAATGGCTAACTTAGTACAAGCCCCACTGGTGCTCTGAGCAGCTGCAGTATTTAAAATGCTGGTTCAATGAGAATATCTAGCTATGTTTCACATGCACGTGCAGAGAAAAATGCTATCACTAAAACAGTGATAACTTTTACTAGAAGGTTGCTAATACATGTGTACAGTATTGCAAATATGTTTCTATCCAAAGATGTAATTCATCATTGTGCATTTAAATGTGGACTGGAATGTCCCTTTAAGGGCAGGGCGCTCCTCTCCTTTTGTTTATGTCTATTAATATAAGTGTAGTAATGTACAGTGTATAGTCTTACATAATGTCTCATTGTAAGTTATTTATTGTAATGTACCTTTATGATTGTAATATACCTTTGTATAGCGCTGTGTCAAATGTTGGCGCTTTATAAATAAATTATAATAATAATAGATATGAATCAGATTGGGGTTTCTTTTTTTTACACCTTTAGCGCTTTGTAATATTAAAGTATATTTACAAGTTGTGTTCTGTTCTATGTAGTCGTCCCAATGACTGATACAGAAATGGTACAAATGTCCTTCAAAGACAGTGAGGACTATTTGGAGAAGCCGCCTAAGCCTCACTGGTACGAGCAATACGTGCAGCCGTGTCTTGCGGAGCTTCTGGGCACTATGTTATTTGTGTTTATTGGTTGTGTGTCGGTTATTGAGAATGGAGACAGTACCGGCAGACTGCAGCCAGCAATAGCACACGGCCTCGCCCTAGGATTAACCATCGCTATCCTGGGAGGAATAAGGTAAGAATTTACACAGGGTGACATCTCGCTAGCTGTTTAAAGTGCCATAAAACATGTTGAGATCTGTGCATATCCTAAAAGGGCTAATTAAGTAAAAAATAGTTTGCATAAAACATTGTTTAAAAATTACTGGCAAGTATTTTAAAATAATTTTCAAAAATAAGCAAAAATACTTACGTAGCTATGCTGTCTGGAGTAGTCTGATCCACCCCCCCTTATTAGTGTTTAGCATCAGAAACACAGGCATTGTATTTCAACTGAGTTTACAGCAAGCTGCCTCACTGATTAAGGTCTCTAAAATGCAGAATCTTGCAAGGAAGAATGAGGTCAATATAGGAGAACCTATTATGGGTTTTTTTTATTATGTTTTTTTTAAAACAAATACAAATCTACTTGAAGTGTTTTCAGTTTACAGTAAAGGGACATGAAACCCAAAAAAAATGATTTCATGATTCAAATAGAGAATACAATTTTTAACAACTTTTAATTTACTTCTATTTTTTAAATTTAAATTAAAGTTTGGGGATGTGGGGAGTTAAAATAAAAATGCCACTGAAAGTGCCTTTACATAGCAGTCTATGGGGACAGTGTGTTCCCTGTAAATATATATGTATATCCTTTTATACATATATATTTATGTGTTAATATATCTATGTACACATATAAACACATAAATATACATGTATATATTCATATACATATATATTTACAATGTCCTGCCCATCACTGCGCGACTTACCTCCTTCACTGCGCTAGGTTCTCAGCCATGTCTGATGGCATGAGAACAAAGCTCCCATTGGAGTCTAAAGAAGCATGCTCTCGTGAGCGCAAAGCTTCCTTGCAATGCTAACACGAGGTCGTGTTTGCATTGCACCTAACTTGTAATACCAACGCACATTTGTGTGCACTGGTATTACTGAGTGGAGTGCAAATATCACGTTCGCATAAGTGATATTTTGCGCTCCATTCATAAATTGGCCCATTGTGTTTAATCGTTACATTTTTTGTGTGTACTGTTTTCTACTCAAGTTACGCAACAAGTTCCAAATGTTGCATAATTGTCATAGTCATAACCATATAATTCAAGTGCAGGGAGGAACTTTGAATGCAAATATAAAATGCACAGTTTGCCAAAAAAATCCACTTGTGCAAAATGCAATGTTCAGGGATAAAAAATATATAAATATTTATTTTCCTGATGGCAACAGAGAGCAAATAAATGGAAAATGTCACTGTAGAGATAAGAATAGCCAGCGGACAGTAATGGAACGAACCACTAAGCAAAGGATCTTACAATCTAAAGGCTGTTAGTACATGGAGCCCTAAATCATTTATGATTGGAACTTCAAAATCCAATATCTTCCCAAGTGCTGGTGCAGTGATTAAATGTATACATTATTTTAGATATTATTTACACAGGTAAGCCAGAAGATGAGGGACCATTTGGAGCGCAGTGGAAAGTACCAGAGGCAGAGCTAACTTCAGTACTTTCAGATGAAGCAAGGGCAGGTTTTAATGCATTAAAATAAATCTGCAATGGTTAAACAAAACCATGAATTAGCTAAAGCCTTTGGATCTTTTTGTTAATGCACCGGGTTCTGTATCTAGTAATAAAATAACAAATTCCGATGTTAGAAAACCCCAAATATCAGTGGAAATCTATGGAAATCCTGAAAGTAGATAACTTTTGGAATGATCTTTTGTCTTTCCTATATATTTTTCTCTACCATCTTGAATGAAAATCCATTTCAGTTATATAAAGTAGACCAACCCTTCTGCAGATCATAGAATTTATGTATCGTATATTATCTCACTTCATTTCAGATTAACACTTTATATGTCCTTAGGCACAGGATACTGTACGCATTGCCCTCTTGTCTCTAATAGCTTATCTCTAGTATGGGTACTTACCACAGTCATAGCTAAGAAAGTGCCATATATCTCCCAATGCAAATTCTTTTTGGTTATACTTGCTAACAAGTTGCAGCAAATTGAAAGAAATCTAAGTATATTGCTTCATATTTGCTGTAAGAGAACCTCCCACTTAGTGCTGAGCCCCGGGCTGCTAAATACTTTTTAATCCGAAATTATGTCCTATTATTATTATTCAGAAAGCGCCAATAAATTCCACAGAGCATGTATATTTGTAGTACAGTATGACACTGATTCAAGGTCAATTATCACAGATACGTAGACTAAACAAAACCAATTAATGGCTCATAAAAGTCAAATAATGACATGCTCTAATTTGTTACAGTATGTAATTTTAAGACTATCGACCCTACACTACTGTGTGTTTAGCCACAGCAGAGTTAGAGTTAGTGACACAGTAGGACTGCTGCTTAGGGCCCGCGGAGAACTGCTGGTCCCAAGCAAAAACCATCTCTGATCCTATCACACATGAGTTGGAGAATAAATACACAGTAGTTTAGAGTCAATAGTCTTAAAATTAAATAACATATAACTTTTTTACTATTTTGGCCCTTTAATACTGTTGATAAGGACCAGTATTCTGTGAGCACTAATATCTGTTATAACCTCAGGATGAAGATACTAGTCCTGGCTGAGTCAGCTGAGATTTTGGTAATCATACCGCATTATTTATCAGCTGCTGATATTGTTTTGTTTGGCCCATGCGCTAAATCGGTTCGAGTCCCTTTATAGGGAATAGCGCTATATAAATAATACATTCACTATACAAAGTGCAACAAGCAACAAATAACCAAACTTTCTAATTTTCTTTGTTCTCTTGTTATTCTTAGTTGAAGGCTAATGCTAGGTAGGCTCTTATGCTAATTTCTAAGCCCTGGCTTGAAGGCCGCCTCTAATTTGGATGCATTTGACAGTTTTTCACAGCTAGAGGGCGCTAGTTCATGTGTTTCATATAGATAACATTGTGCACATGCACTTGAAGTTATTTAAGAGTCAGCACTAACTGCCTGAAATGCAAGTCTGTCAAAAAATCTGAGATAAGGAGGCAGTCTGCAGAAGCTTAGATACAAGGTAAAAAGTGTATTTATATAACAGTGTTGGTTATGCAAAACTGGGGAATGTTAAATAAAGGGATTATCAATCTTTTTAAACAATAACATTTTTGATGTTTACTATCCCTTTAATCTTTTTTAGCTTGACAAAAAAAACAATTAATAATTCTAGGGATGTTTTTAGTAAGATGCATCCAGTATGAACATGAAGTAACGTTCAGATGTAAAATTCTGCGTGATCTTTTAAAAGAGAAGATGATTTAATAGTCTGTTTTTCATTTGCGTATTACAGTGGTGGGCACTTTAACCCCGCGGTTTCATTAGCTGCCTGGATCATTGGAGGCCTCAATACATTTCTGGTGTTTCCGTACTGGGTTTCCCAGCTGTGCGGGGGAATGATTGCAGCTGCGCTGGCCAAGGTAAGATCTCACAAGGAATATGGATATAGCAGTGCTCGTCACCAAGAAATAATTACATTTTTTACCGGACAAGGCCTTAAAGGGGCATCAACCCTTTCCGGTCCCATGTCGGAATATATCCGACAAAGGGTTTTACCACTTGCGGTCCAATGACGGATATATTCCGACATGACTTTTTGCTTTGAATTGCACAGCTAAATAGCGACATCTAGCGATTACTTGCTGGACTTGCTATTTAGCTGTGCAATTAGTATGGCGACGGCGTGGCAAGATGGTGCTACCGGAACCAAACAGGCGTGCTTCCTAGAATCATTACTTGGGACTCTCCGCTCCCATTATCAGAGGCTTGAGCACCGGGAGGATGACAATATGCTGCCAGTGTCTCCTACATGGCGTTTTTGAGAATTGCAGCATTGTACGTTCAGATATACAAAAACGTTACACTTTAGACTTTTCTATACTGGTCTGTAACTGTTTTAACGTTTTTGTTTATCTGAAAGAACATGTTGCCATTTTCTATTCAAGCTTTTCTTTTTGTAGTGCTCAAAGGGACAGCTTTATTTTCAGATAAAAAAAAAAAGTAAGATGAGAATAAAAATTAGACCTGCTGGGGCACTATGTAAAAATTAAAAGGACCGGAAAGGGGTTAAACCCAAAATCTCATATTATTCTTTGTTGAAGAGATATCTAGATAGGCAGCGTGCACACGTCTGGAGCACTACATGACAGGAAATAGTGCTGTCGTCTAGTGTTCCTGCTAATGTATAACATTGTTGCAAAACTGCTGTCATATAGTGCTGAAGATACGTGCACGCTCCTGAACTTACCTTCCCGCTTTACAACAAAGGATAACAAGAAAACAAAGAAAATTTGACAATATACTTTGGAAAGTTGTTTAAAATTGTATGTTCTCATTGAATCACAAACAAAAAATTGGGGGTTTTATGTCCCTTTAAAGGGACACGAAACTAAACGTTCATGATTAAATTACTTTATCATTTATTTCTATTGTCAAATTGACTTTTTTCTCTGGGTATCCTTTGTTAAAGAAGCATACCTAGGTAGGATCAGGAGCAACAATGAACTACTGTGAGCTAGCTGGTTATTGGTGGCTACACACATATGCCTCTTCAGCAAGCTCCTAGTAATGTTTAAGCTTTAAATAGTGTTCACAGTGCAATGCTTAATTGCTGATATATTCTATGACCGTAAAGTCTCTTTAAATTGTCACTTAAACCCATATACAGTATTAGGCCTCACAATCACCATCTGGACTCACTGCTGGCATCTAGTGGTAACATCCCTGCTACTAATCTCGCTGAAAGTAGTTCCAGTAGGTTATTAAATGCTTGAATAAAAGCACAGGTTGGCATCCTATATGGGTTAGGGTGGCAGCAAGTATCTTCTCATTAGTGAGAAGCAAAAAAACCTACTGACCGGTCATCCAGATTTGAAGAAACAAATGATGTTCCCTGCTACAGAGCTCAAGTTAAAGGGACACTAAACCCATTTTTTTTCTTTCATGATTCAGATAGAGCATGCAATTTTAAGTAACTTTCTAATTTACTCCTATTATCAATTTTTCTTTATTCTCTTGGTATCTTTATTTAAAAAGCAGGAATGTAAATCTTAGGAGGCAGCCCATTTTAGGTTCAGAACCTGGATTATGCTTGCTTATTGGTGCTAAATATAGCCACCAGTAAGCAAGCACTATCCAGGGTGCTGAACCTAAAATGGACCAGCTGCTAAGTTTTACATTCCTACTTTTTAAATAAAGATACCAAAAGAACAAAGAGAACATGATAATAGGAATAAATTAGAAAGTTGCTTAAAACTGCATGCTCTATCTAAATCATTAAAGAAAAAATGTGTGTTTAGTATCCCTTTAAGGGACAATGTTCAAAACATATCATACATTCATTAAACATTATTATTGTTTGTGTTTTAGATGACAAAGAATCAGAATGTGGCTGCACCTCACTGACGAGGCCCATAGGAGGCCGAAACGATCGTCTGGGGTTGTCATGTTCCTTGTTCAGAGGAGAATTGCCTGGTATTTCGGCGCTGGACTGACCTTACTTGGCAGGATCAGACTGATATACTTCAGGAAAGTTTTCTTCTGTGAAAAGCACACTGGTCTAAAAGAGGCTGCTTCCGGGTGGTAAATCGCCATAGAACAAGCCACTGAGCTGTTGTTCGTTCCTGGTAGAGCGCTTCTCTCTTTGTATGCAAATTATTATGACCCTGGGGAAGTCTCCCTATGGGTGATGGGGGAAACCAGACGTGGACTCCTTGCCCAGTGTGCTTAGAGGAATGTGGCTGCACCTCACTGACGAGGCCCATAGGAGGCCGAAACGATTGTCTGGGGTTGTCATGTTCCTTGTTCAGAGGAGAATTGCCTGGTATTTCGGGGCTGGACTGACCTTACTTGGCAGGATCAGACTGATATACTTCAGGAAAGTTTTCTTCTGTGAAAAGCACACTGGTCTAAAAGAGGCTGCTTCCGGGTGGTAAATCGCCATAGAACAAGCCACTGAGCTGTTGTTCGTTCCTGGTAGAGCGCTTCTCTCTTTGTATGCAAATTATTATGACCCTGGGGAAGTCTCCCTATGGGTGATGGGGGAAACCAGACGTGGACTCCTTGCCCAGTGTGCTTAGAGGAATGTGGCTGCACCTCACTGACGAGGCCCATAGGAGGCCGAAACGATCGTCTGGGGTTGTCATGTTCCTTGTTCAGAGGAGAATTGCCTGGTATTTCGGGGCTGGACTGACCTTACTTGGCAGGATCAGACTGATATACTTCAGGAAAGTTTTCTTCTGTGAAAAGCACACTGGTCTAAAAGAGGCTGCTTCCGGGTGGTAAATCGCCATAGAACAAGCCACTGAGCTGTTGTTCGTTCCTGGTAGAGCGCTTCTCTCTTTGTATGCAAAGAATCAGATGTGTCAGTAGGTTACTTAGTCCAGCGTAGTTCTTTTTTCCACCATTAATGTACTAGGTTCAAATACCCGCAGGGGCAAGCTCAGCATTTCATATTTGTGTGTCTGATATAATAAGCACCACAAGTATTTATTATTTATTCTAACATGAAATAAATCTAATTAGAAATAAATCGATTGGAATATATTTTCCATGCCTTTTACACAGAAGTTCAGCTTTTTTTGTAAATTAAAAAGGCATTGTACCAAAAAAAAAAGTTCCATTAAAAAGACTATAAACCCTGCACCACAAAGGGCTTAAACACACAGTAGAAGTACTGCTCGGGGCACGCAGAGCACTGCTAGTCCCAAGTGGAATTTGCCACTCATGCAATCAGCAGGGCTAGTCACATGACCCAGCTGTTTAACTAGCGCTACTGATTGGATCATCAGCAGTTTCTGCTCTGGACCAATCAATTACCCTTACTCCCTGTCATTAGCTGTATTTAGTAAACTCTTAGTTTAAATAATTGCAGACCATTCTAATACTGTTTAATAGGATATCATGGAAGGATTTTATTGATGAAGTGAGCTTACAAAGCTGTCTTACAGAGCCTTTGTGGTGTTGTAAGAGTTTAATTAATCAATTAAGAATGTTCTTACTAAACATTAAAAAAAACACTAACTATATCCAACATGGCTTTCTCTGATACCGGTACAATATTGATCTTGGGCTTTTAAGTTATAGAAATGTCTTAAAAGTGTTGCCCTGGGGTGTTAGGATGTTTTCAGTACATTTTAATAGACAAATGTAGTCCATAATTCTTTTATTCTACACGTTTTTCAAGCTTATATGATAGAATTGCAAAGTTAAAGGGACAGTCAACACCAGAATTGTTATTGTTTAAAAAGATAGATAATTCCTTTATTACCCATTCCCCAGTTTTGTATAATGAACACAGTTATAATAATACATGTTTTAACTCTGTAATTACCTTGTATCTAAGCCTCTGCAAACTGCCCCCTTTTGTTCAGTTCTTTTGACAGACTTTCATTTTAGCCAATTAGTGCTACTCCTAGGTAACTCCACGGGCGTGAGCACAATTTTATCTATATGACACACATTTACTAATGCCCTATAGTGGTGAAAAACTGTCAAAATGCATTGAGGTTAGAGGGGGCCTTCAAGGTTTAAGAAATTAGCATATGAGCATATGAGCCTATTTAGGTTATGCTTTCAACTAAGAATTCCAAGAGAACAAAGCAAAATTGGTAATAAAAGTAAAATTGTAAAGTTGTTTAAAATTACATGCCCTATCTGAATCATGAAAGTTTATTTTGGACTTGACTTTCCCTTTAATAAATACAGCCTTTTCATATTACATTAATGATTGATCCATTCAAAGAGTGCTAAATATATTTTATACATTTATTTCATATTTTTTTAAACATATATTATAATTATTTATAAAGGGTCTACTCCAATCCATTAAACTAAAGTGGGTGGAATGGCTTTTCAAAATATTTACATTTTCGAAGCAAAAATAATCAATTAGAAAAATTTGCAATCATTTTTTTTTTTTAAAACCATGATAATACCACTATACATTAGAAGGGGACAATTCTAGATATTCCAGAAGCTTTTTTTTCAGGAATAAACATGTCCTCTTAAAAACTCATTTTGACCGGTTATGAATGCAGACCTTGGCTGTTTACACATCTTTTGTCTAAAGTGTTTTAGCAAAAAAAATGTTTTTAGTTTACAAAAATGATATTGATCAAATCCCACTTTGCAATAAAAAATGTGATATCAACTTAAATATGGATATCAGAACATTCATTTATAATTGCAAGTAAATATTTGGATGTTAAACATACGTTAAAAGGGACATAGAAGTTAAAATTAAACTTTCATGATTTAGAGCATAGAATTAAAAAAAATAATTTACTTCTATTATCAATTTTAGCTCTTGGTATTATTCCTTTTAAGATCCTTTCCATGGGAGCCTACTGAGGTAGGCTCAGGAGCATGCATATCATTATAGGGCACAGCGCAGCCACAATGTTTGTAACAACATTTTACATATAGAGCATATAGGGCTTAACAAACTCTTTATAAAGACTAACCCCTTGCTCTGACAAGTGATGAGCGCTCTGTCTCTGCAAATACAAATTCCTGTAATTGGCTATCTCTCTGGGTTCCAGGCTATGACTGTAGAGGATAACTACCAAAACTCCACCGGAGCGGCCTTTACAACTATGTTCACTGATGAGCAACTCCCAAGGGCCATTGGAGCTGAGATAATCATGACATTCTACCTGGTGATGGCGGTTTGCATGGGAGCTATCAATGAGAAGACCCGAACTCCACTGGCGCCATTTTGTATCGGTTTCACTGTGACTGTGGATATCTTAGCTGGGTAAGGAATGATCCAGATCTGGGACTTCCTTTGTGTTGTAATTTATGTTTTATTTGTCAGTATTGTAATGCAATGAGATAGAATAACAATGCTGTTATCTATATATGTCACTTTACACACTGTGTATCACTGAAAATATTTTTTATTTTTCAACCTTAAAGGAACACTTTGAGATGCTAATATAATATGATAAATCGTATATATAAAAAAACTCTGCAATATACTTTCATTATTTATTTTGTCCTCTTTTCCTGTAATTCCATTCTGAAATTGTGAGCTTTTCAGTTCCTGTTAGAAATGGAAGTGCAGAACACTGTTATATTCCACACAGCCATTGGCTGCACACTCTAGTGACCTATTTATAACTGTCCCTAATTGGCCACACTAGAGAAGGTAACACAATTACAACATGGCAGCTCCCATTGTTTTATAGACACTAAAATTTTGCACTTATTTTGCCAATATTTAAACAGCTAAAGAAAGTTTAAAAAACACATCTAGATGTTATTCTCAGACTAATCTTTTCTTTGAATGCATAATTCTATCTAGCATTTATTTAGTGTCCCTTTAAAGGACCATTTAATACGATTGCATACTCAACTAGTGCACAATAAAAAGACAATGCAATAGCACTTTTAAATAAGCAGATATTTTTTCTGACAAATGTAAAAGTTTACTTTAATTTGCCGCCACCTGTATCATGTGACAGCTATCAGCCAATCACAAACTCATATACATATATACTGTGAATTTTTGCACTTGATCAGTAGGATCTGGTGCTTCAGAAAGTGTGTATATAAAAAGACTGTAAACAAATGGATATAAAGCTGCTTTTAGAAAACAGTCTAATGCTTTACAGTATTTTATTTAAAAGAACATAATACTCATATGCTAAATCCCTTAAAAGAGATGCAGTATAACTGTAAAAAGCTGACAGGAAAATATCACCTGAGCATCTCTAGGTAAAAAAGGAAGATATTTTACCTCAAAATGTCTTCAGCTCATCAGAGTAAGTGCTATGTAAACTGTTATACTTCAGCTGCTGTCCAGCTGCAAGTTGAAAAAACCCCCAAAAACAATAGCCAATCAGTATCAGCAGTGCTGAGGTAATGCTTTGACTTTGCTGTGATCTCATGAGATTTCATAGAACTTAATTAAAGGAAAAGTTAACTGTCACGTATCGCTATAAAGAATTATGTAGTAAATCCAAAATTAGTGTGTTTAAGTCATCAATTTTATAGCATCGTTATTAAAAGTACCTTTTACATCGCTCGGTTCTATCTCCGTTACTCTACCCGGCTATTAAATTTTTTTTTTGTTTTGTAATGACGAATTGGTTGAAATCCATTTTGATTGGTCCCCCACTGGCGTCCCAACAGACTAATTTTACGCCCACCAACCTGAATACACATGCGTATCTCAAGAAATTTACGGCTGCAATATATGCGCGTTCATGAGACACGCATGTGCATTCTCTGTTTGGGAGGATTGGCGATAGACAGACAACTAAAGAGGGCTGGTAGGGGAGATCATTGTGTAGATGCGCCTGTTGCAATGTTAGAGAGAGCTAACCTTAGAATTAGCAGTTGTAATGTAAGTTATATGAGCATGCTATGAAGCTCTCTATTCTATTAAAAAGCTAAAGCTTCAACCTAGCTACCTGTCAGCATTGAAGGCAGACTGCTGCTCGCTACTCCTAAATCCTAAATGTCCGTAGTAACTTTTACTTATTGTCGGTCTCACTCTGACTGTCACCTCACCCGGTCCCCAAGTCAGTAGTCAGTGGTTGGGATTGGAAACCCTTCAATGCCGCTCCTGATGGTGACCCGTTGTTCCTGGCTGTCAGTCATTCCAATCCCACCCACTGACTACTGACTTGGGGACCGGGTGAGGTGACAGTCAGAGTGAGTCCGACAATAAGTACAAGTTACTAAGGACATTTATGACTTAGGAGGAGCTAGCGGCAGTCTGCCTTCAATGCTGACAGGTAGCTCTAAGTATCGATCATTTTTTCTGCACATGCGCAAAAGAATATGCCTCACGAGAACGCGCATGAATGTGCACGTAAGAGCGGGTGGGACCGGTCTTACGTGTAAAGGAGAAAAATCAGGAAATGATCGGGTGGGTGGAGGAAGCACGGCAAAAGGTATGCTATTTAGGATATAAATTACTAATAAAGACACTTTTTTTTTTTTAGAGTTAGCGACTGTACTTATCTAATGAACATTAATGGATGGCATTAATGTTGAGGCTCTAAATTTACTTTCACTTTAAACTGAATAGGAAAATAACATGACTGTGCCTGCACATGACAGATGCACACTCCTGGGACAAGCATCCTGACTGGCTGCTTAAAGTCCTTTACAGTGGGGTGTGAATACTTAGGAAATTTGAGGTAAATTAACTTCTTTTTTACATAGAGATGTTCAGGTGATATTTTCTAGTCAGCTTTTTACAGTTATACTGCATCACTTTTGTGTGCTTCAACATTTGGATAGCATGTCCCTTTAACTATTGCTTTTCTATAACTATGTGCTAAAAGGGAATTATACGCAAACATAATGACAAAGACATTGATCACCATCCTGCTCTTGTTTTCAGGAGATAATGATTTCAGAACTTCGATCAATATTGTCAGTTTGTTTTCCAGTTATCATTATACTAAAATGCTTCTGCTGTTATTACTCCTGAAGCTCAAAATCTTTACTTCCTGAAAATAACACAAAATAGTTATCTTAGTTGTTCATCTCATGATTTGATAATCCAAAAACTAAACAACAACAAATTTAATGGTGAGTTTGTGATTTTAGCAATTACCTGTTGGTAGTGGGGGCATATGATAGGGTTAAGGCCCCCCCCCCCCCATAAATGCAGAGAGTGTAACATCCGAGGTAAAGCGGCTTCTCTCTGGAGCTGCATACTGTTCAGCGTGTGGCTATGGAGAGAGACATATTTATCTTTCTGCTATGTCAGCAGAAATAGGTTCCAATTTAAAGAGGCTATCATTTGTAGCAGTTATGTTGACCTCTTCCTGTTAATGATTGAAAACAAAAAGTACCCTCGCTTTCACCTTATGATGACATTGTTCATTCATTGATTTGTTATAAACTAACATTGTGTAATTAAAGGGATAGTCTAGTCAAAATTAAATTTTCAGGATTCAGATAGAGCAGCAATTTTAAACAACTTTCTAATTTACTCCTATTATCAATTTTTTTTTCATTCTCTTGGTATCTTAATTTGAAAAAGCAAGAATGTAAGCATATGAGACGGCCCATTTTTGGTTCAGAATAAGCAAGCGCTATCCAGGGTGCTAAAATAAAAATGGGCCGGCTCCTAAGCTTACATTACTGCTTTTAAATAAAGATAACAAGAGAACGGAGAAAAATTGATAATAGGAGTAAATTAGAAAGTTGCTTAAAATTGCTGCTTTATCTGAATCATGAAAGTTTCATTCTGACTAGACTATCCCCTTAAACTCAGTTATTGAAAGATACATGAAGGTTGGGTGCATTTGTGTGTATTTAATTAAAAATAATGGTCTACTTGCAGTGGCGCTATCTCTGGAGCTTGCATGAACCCTGCACGAGCTTTCGGTCCAGCTGTGGTTGCTAATTACTGGAGTTATCACTGGGTGTACTGGGTAGGACCCATGGCAGCTGGTCTATTGGCTGGTGGAATCATAAGGTAAGAGATTATAGAAGATTTGGGACAGGACAGAATATGTATTTAGGACATCACTTCTACCCAAGGCTCATTGTTCCCAAAATGTAATGGTCTGTCCACGTTCTATCCATCAGTTAGGGATGTAATGGTCTGTCCATGTTTTATCCATCAGTTAGAGATGCAATGGTCTGTCCATGTTCTATCCATCAGTTAGGGATGTAATGGTCTGACCATGTTCTATCCATCAGTTAGGGATGTAATGGTCTGTCCATGTTCTATCCATCAGTTAGGGATGTAATGGTCTGACCATGTTCTATCCATCGATTAGGGATGTAATGGTCTGTCCATGTTCTATCCATCAGTTAGGGATGTAATGGTCTGTCCATGTTTTATCCATCAGTTAGGGATGTAAGGGTCTGTCCATGTTTTATCCATAAGTTAGGGATGTAATGGTCTGTCAATGCTCTATCCATCAGTTAGGGATGTAATGGTCTGTCAATGTTCTATCCATCAGTTAGGGATGTAATGGTCTGTCAATGTTCTATCCATCAGTTAGGGATATAATGGTCTGTCAATGTTTTTTTTTTTTTTTTTTTTTTTTTTTTTAAGTTTCAAAAAAAATTTTATTAGTAAAGATTTCTCAAATACAATAGTGACGTAATAAACAATTTGGAGCTCGCAGGCTCCTACAGAAAGTATGAACAGAAAAAATGAAACACTAAAAATGTGCCAGGTCAAAATGTGTTCATAGAATGAGGAAAATGAACACAGTATGGTTCGAGTCAGATGAGGTGAGTTGACTGGGGTGGGGGGAAGGACTGGGGAGGGAGGAAAGGAGGGGTTGTTATTAGAGGCAGAGGTTTAGTTCATATGCGGAAGGTACATGTAGAAGGTTGCCTAGTGTGCGTTTACTCTAGGGTTTGGGGTCCAAGTAATGGAGTGGTTAGATTGCCAGTCTGCCCACACTAGTTCAAATAGGTCTGAATTATTCAGAGAGTAAAAGATAGGTTTCTCCATATTGTAGATGTATGCCATATAGTTTAGGATGCATGACCATTTTGGGGGCATCTCGGTTTTCCAAGCCTTGGCTATTGTCGCTTTAGTAGCTGTTAGCAAATAGATTGTTAGGTATGCTTGATGTTTAGGTAGTTTAGTAATGCCTATGTGTAAGAGGGCGCTAGAAGGAGTTATGGGGAGTGTTATGCCTAATCTCCCTAGCGTACGGAAGCAGGTACTCCATAAGGGTTTTAACTTGGGGCATTCCCACCATATGTGTAGAGAGTCTCCTTTTTTGCCACAGTTACGCCAGCATAAGGGAGAGGTAGAGATGAACATTTTGTTAAGTCTCGCGGGGGTAAGGTACCAGTTCGTTAAGAGTTTATAATATGTTTCGAAGAGTGTGACACAGTGTAGTGCTTTTTTAGTGAGGGACATTACATGATGCCATAATTGTGGGGATAGGGTCAAGTTCAGCACTGATTCCCATGCGAGCAAGTGAGGAAGTTTATTCTCAGAGTCTGTGTTTCCTATTAAGGTGTAATGCATTGACAATGGTCTGTGAAGTTTGTTACCTTGTTGCCAAGTCGTTTCCCAAAGTGTACGGGGTCGGTGTAACTCAGGTCGAAATCCCCAGCTAATAAGAAAGCTCTTTAGTCTTGTGTATTCATATGTCATGAACCTGGGTAAGTTGGAGCTAGCTTTTATGTCTGAGAGTGTCACGAAGTGTGGGGAAGGTGAAGTAACCCAGAGGTCAGCTACTGTTTGTATTCCCATTCGTGTCCAAGTGTTAGGATGAGAGTCAGGTAAGCCTCGTAGGAGACCTGTCAAGGGGGTAATAGGTGAAGGATGTGGGGCGATGTGTGGGTAGTGTCTTAGTTTATCCCATATGGTGAGGCATTCTCGTATTATGTTATTGCTAATGTCTGTGGTACGTCTTAGATGGGCAGGGATCCAAATTAAATCGGGTAAAAATATATGGCTTGGGAGGGAGGCTTGTTCTATGGTTTTCCATTTGCTAGGGGAATCTTTCGCACCCCATTGCGAAATATGGGTGAGCATGGCTCCTTCATAGTACCTAGTTATTGATGGGGAGGCTATACCTCCTCTGCTAAGGGGGCTTTGAAGGATTTTGTGCGCCACTCTGGGGGGTTTGTGTTGCCATATATATTTTGTAAATTCACTCTGAAATTGGCGAAGGAGATATCCCGGGATACGGAGAGGTAGACATCTAAATAAATAAGTGATTTTAGGTAGAAAAGACATTTTAAGGGCTGTTAGCCTACCTATCCATGAAATATAAGTGTAGTCCCATTTGTCTTTCAGGGTGCGCAGTTCGGTTAAAAGGGGCAGGTAGTTGTCTTTGATCATCTGAGGGATATTATTCGATATCTTAACGCCTAAATGGGAGATAAAATTATTGACGCAGTGGACTCTATATCGGACTCTGAGGGTGTCAACTGTGTTCTGTGGAATTCCCCAAGTAAAGATTTCTGTTTTATCTAGATTTAACTTGTAATGTGACATATCTCCAAAGGAGTCTAAGATTTCTATCAGTCTTGGGAATGAAGATAGGGGGTCTGATGAGAATATTGTGATGACGTCTGCAAAGAGTGCAATTTTGTGGATAGTGCCATGTAGGCGGATGCCGTCAATTTTTATATCTTGTCTGATTTGTTCTGCTAGTGGTTCGATTGCCAGGGCAAAAAGAAGGGGTGAGAGTGGACACCCTTGTCTGGTGCCATTAGATATTGGGAAGGGGGGTGAGGCAAAGCCTAGGCCTCTAACTACTGCTGTGGGAGTGGAGTAAAGGGCCTGTATCGCTTTGATAATTTGATCTGGGAAACCAAAGATTTTAAGGGTTTCCCATAAGTAGGACCATCTAACACGGTCGAAAGCCTTCTCTGCATCTAATGAGATTACAGAGAATGGCCTATTTAGTCTGGTGGATTCAGTGCAGATGTTTAAGAGACGTCTAGTATTGTCTGGCCCTTCGCGATGGGGGATAAATCCTACTTGGTCTAGGTTTATGAGTTTCGGGAGTAATTTGGATATGCGTGTAGCAAATAATTTAGCGTAAATTTTAACGTCTAAATTAATTAGGGAGATTGGCCTGTAATTGGAGCATAAAGATGGGTCTTTTTGGGGCTTAGGAATAGTAATCACCGTTGCTTCCAGGAATTCCTGACTAAACCTACCCTGTTCTCTAGCATAGTTAAAAAATCTTAAGAGTAGTGGGGTTAGTTCGTTTGTGTATGTCTTGTAAAAGGCAGCCGAGTAGCCATCTGGGCCCGGAGTTTTGAAAGGTTTTAGATGTTTTATTACGTATTTGATTTCCTTAGAGGTGAAGGGGGATGAGAGTGTTTCTTGGTCGTCAGGCGACAATGAGGGAAGATTTAAGTTGCGAAGGAAAGAGCTAATCTTGTCAGCAGGAGTTAGTTTGTCGCTTGCATTTTTTTCTAGATTGTATAGGTTTGAGTAAAATCTCTCAAAGCAAGTACCGATGTCTAAGGGTTTGCGGTATGTCTGGTTCTCAAATTGAATCTGATGTATTCTTGAGGTGCTCGTCCTATTTTTAAGTTTATTTGCTAATAGTGTATCTGCTTTGTTACTCTTGTGATAAGTAATCTGTTTCAGTTTAAATAAATTAGCCTGAGTGCGTTTTAGCTCTAGTTGGTTAATATGATTTTTAATCTGTATAATTTGAGCTGTGTTTTCATCTGAGGGAGTATTTCTGTTTAGGAGTTCTAGACGACGTAATTCAATATGAGATTTGGAAAGGGGTAGGCCAGATAGTTTTTTGAGATGAGCTTGTTTTTTAATTATGAGACCCCTAAAGGTGGCCTTTGCCGCTCCCCATAGTGTGTCATCTCTGACCTGATTATTGTCATTAGTTTGGCAGTAGAAGGCTATGTCTTTTCTCAGGGTTTCCTTAAATGCAGCATCCTGTAAGATGTCATGCGGGAGGCGCCATGAAGGCTTAACATTATGTCGTTCCGCTGAGCGGAGGGTTACTGTGACTAGGTCGTGATCAGACCATGGGCATAGGGAGATGGTAGAGTGTTTGACTTGGTCAAGGGTTTCTGCTGAGCAAAAAACATAGTCGAGTCTGGAGTATGTTTTATGAGGAAATGAGAAGTGAGTGTAGTCTCTATCCCTAGCGTGAAGTGAACGCCATACATCGAAGTAGCCGAAGTGAGTAATGATTTGTCTGAACTTTTGGGAGAGTTGAGCAGGAGGGGTAGTGTGTTTTGTCCAGGAAGTTCTTTTTCTGTCTAGTATTGGGTCCCAAGTCATATTGAAGTCCCCAGCTAGTAAGACTCTGCCTATTTTTATCCGGTCGACTGTGTGTAGGATCCGCTTGAGGTATCTTGGCTGATGTGAGTTAGGTAGGTAGATAGAGACTAAGGTATGATCAGTGTGGTCTAGCTTACATGTTAGAATGAGAAATCTAGATTGGGGATCTTTTAGGACTTGGATTGGTTCATAGGCTATTCTTTTATGGATTAAAATTGCCGTACCTCTGGCTTTTTTTGAAAAAGAGGTGTGTTCGAGGACAGTGTAATCTTTAGATATTGTGTAGGGAGGGTTGTCTGATGACCAATGTGTCTCCTGAAGGAATGCTACGTCAGGATTATGGAACTTGAGTGATCTAGCTAAAAGGCTGCGCTTATGTGGGGAATTTAGGCCTCTTACATTATGGGTTAGTATTTTGAGGGGTGGCATAGGGAGGTGTGGGGAGTAGTTCAAGTCTTTTAATAATAAGAGTCAGTGTAGGTGGGGAGGATACGGGGAGGGGAATAGGCAACAGATAAAGTGAGGGAGAGTTAGCGAAAATAGTTCGCTATGGTGGAGCCCTAGTGTGGGCTGCCTGTGGGGGGGGCGAGAAGCGAACAGAAACAGGGGTCTTTGAGGTGGACCCTGCTCCGCAGTAAACATTGTAGATTAACTTGCTATTACATATGAGCAATACTTAGATTAAGACAACAACCTTAAAATAACAATCAAACACATAACTTAATTGTACTATCTAATAGTAAACTTTTTAAACTTTAACTCAATCTCAGTTATGATCTGTTGAAGACAGGTCAAACTTCCGGATTAAATGAAGTCTAGATAAGTTCCATGAAAGGTTACCAGACGTGTGTTTACGGTGGGTTAGTTTTAGGTTTCTTAGCTCTTTGCTCTTTGATAGTCCATTCGGGAGCCGAAGCTCTCAGTTTTGGGTAGGTCGGCTGTACCGGTGGAGGTTGTTCCTGGTGTAATCCCCATGTGGCCAGGAGAGCCATACCTTGAGGTATGGAGTTGATTGTGTGGCTCTGGTTATTTCTGGTGACTACTAGATTTGTAGGATGGCCCCACCTGTACTTAATATTAGCCTTCCTGAGTGTCAGAGTGATTTGTTGAAAGGTTTTACGGTACTGTAGTGTATGAGTTGAAAGGTCAGGCAGGAGTTGAACATCCTTGAATTTTTCAGGCATAGGCGGCCTTTTGAAGGCTGCTTGTATAAGTTTATCTTTATATATGTAGCTGTGAAAGCAGACAATTACATCCCTTGGTTTGTCGGCGGGAGTAAGTCGTGATCTTAAGGCTCTATGGGCTCTTTCCATTGTATCAGTGTGTCCATCTGAGGTGCCCACGAGTTCTGTAAATAACTCCTTTAGATAGGGTTGGAGTTGGGCATTCTCTATAGTTTCTGGGATGCCCCTAAACCGGATGTTGTTTCTGCGAGATCTGTCTTCAATGTCTGCCATTTTAAACTCAAGTTGAGTCATCTGATCTGCTAGGGTTTCAGAGTAATTGAGCAGGTTTGATTGGTCTACTGCTAGGTCATCCTGTTTCCGCTCTAGCGCTTCGACCCTTTCTCCAATCTCTGAAATTTCCTTCTTCAGTTCCGCAGAGGACCGTTGAATTTCCTGGGTGATAGAGCGTGTTTGACTGGCCAACATATGTTGTAGGGTAGCTTTAGTAATGTAGTGATGTGATGGCGCTTCTGAGCGCACACTAGATTGAGATTCAGCATCTATCGATTCAGGGTCGCTCATCTCCTCATTGGTGATAGGGTTAGGTTCCTTTCCTGATTGAGTAAAATGATCATAAACAGTCTTCTGAGTGTTAGTGGAGGGTTTCCCCTGTCGTCTGGACCCATGGGGCATTTTGTTAAGACTGTTAGGTATGCCTGTAAATTAAAAATTAACACCAACCTTCTATTATAAAGCACTCTGAAAACAATCTAAAAAGCATAAAGCACCGTATAGTAAAGTTTACTAATTCTGACCTGTATTGCTAGACTGCGGAGCAGGGGTCAATAACACCTTCGATATTTATGACATTTTGTTACAGCATCACATAATGGGTGGAGATTGAACCTTTCGGTCCCAACATGCAAATGTAAATAGATGTGTCACTGGCACCCCAGGGAGTGATGGGATACGACTGTGTAGAAGGGAAAAAGGAAAAGGGAAGTGACCAACCCAGACTGGCTGGGTCGGAAAGGGAGAGGTGCCAGAGAGGATTAACAGACAGTGTGACTCAGCAGAATACTGAATAGGGGTGTTTAAGATACCCTGCTATTAAGACCTTAAGTTGTTGGGTCAGGAGTGCAGGTATAGATGATGTTCTTCAAGATATAGGGTTTCAAAAGGTGTGTTTCAGTAGGGGTGGTACTATGTGGGAAGATCAGGCTATGTGTAGTGAGTGTGGGTGCAGCAACGTGTCAGTGTGTGTGTGGCTAGGGGGACGTGTCTATATGTATGTCTATGTGTATGCGCCTCAGGAAGTAAGTGTTGGTGGAACTACTTGGTAGGTTTAGGTAAATATATATGTCAGGTTAGGTCACGAGAGCCTTTTGTGAGGGACCAGTTTTTCTTAGCCTCACTGTTAGCACCTCCTGCAAGAGAAAATTTACACTAGTACTTATCGTGAAACACCCAAAAACCTGTGGGAGAAAGATGTATGATTAAGGCAGCAATATAAAATCACACTCCACCTCAGGCTATGAACCTGAGGACAATGAAGCTGTCGCAGCAGCTGGCATAGATAAGAAAAAGATTAATGTGAGAATGTCTCAGTAGCATGGGGTGTGTAAAGTCTCACTCCTCAAAAAGAAAATAAGGTTGTGTTAAGTAACAAAGGATACGGTGTGCACACTTCGCTGCAAAATGTGATTGTAGTGCCCAGTTCTCAGGGTCTAGGGTATGAGTATGTTTCAATCACTTGGGCCCCGGTTAGGGAGGTAAAGCAAGTTAAGTAGACTCCACTGGTGTTGATGACACCTAGTTTTACTGTGTATTGTCACTGCAGGATTTGTTGAGAGTTCCAGGTAGAATGGGGTCAGTGATCAGCCTCAGTAAGTTGGGGCTACTACTCCAGTTGGTGTATATCCTGTATATGTGGCCCAGATATTTTAAGTGATTCTGAAATGTTGGTCTCCTATTGTGGCTTAATCTTACAAACTGTGCTGCAGAGGTATTGTTAAGTTCTCCTCTTAATTTCCAGTTAGGTAAGGGAGTGAGGAGGTTATGTCTATGAGGGTCTAAGTGTCAGTTTATGCAGGGCTCAAAAGTGAACAATGTACTGTTCAGTATCCTGGGACTGAAGGTGTTGAATAAAAAGTTAGTTAAACTGACAGGATCTTACCCGGTTCTGGGAGTTGTAGATCTAGATGAGTTGTACTTCAGCCAAGTGTCGTTTCAGGCCTGGGGTAGGAGGAAGAGGCCTCTTATCGCCTATTACCACATAGGCCACATCTGCTCAGTATAAGACCTCTAGTTTTCTCAGTGGTCAAGGCCTCAGAACGCCTTGTTCGCTTGGCAAGCCCAGCTGTCCCTAAGGCAGGGTTGCTGCAGATGTATCTTGTTACTCAGACATAGGGTGTGCAGCGATCTCTATTACACTGTGATCTCTGTGAAGTGTAGCAACCAGGTGGGCCTATAAGCAAGCCGTGTAATATGTTGCTGGAATCAACTTTTCCGTTGTTCACTGTGCCAGGGGATAGCCCCTAGTCCCCCTTTAAGGTCGTCCGGGGAGCAAATGTGACCAGTGGAAAAGGCTAGTATAGCGCTAGAGCAAGCTTACCCACTCATCGGATACCTCTGATGCAAGCTGTCCGGCTGCCTTGTCTGTCTAGGTGGGCCTGCTAAAGATGGCGGCTGTTCGCGCCACAACCGTGTTTGCGCAGTTCAGGGACCGATGTCAACCAGGAGAGTACCGGCGGGTACTCAGAGCCACCGCCGTCTTTCAAAGCAGCCTCTGTGTCCCCTATGCGGCAAGCCAGCCGGTAATATGTATGGGTTGTCTGGATACCGTTATTTACAGAGGCCGGGCACTTCCGCTCTGGAACAATCCCAAGGAGGCCCGTCTGTCGTACTTAGAGCAGCGTTTTGTCTTTGGCCGTATAGACAACCCCGGAGCGGATTGCCGCTCCTCCGGTAAGCGGTTAGTACAGTGGGAGGCCAGAGGGCAAACAATTACCAGATGCTGGATGTCTCGGCCTATTTCTCGCCTCCTCTTCCTTGTTGGCTGCAGGTTTTAGTATAGTGGAAAACTGCACTGTGAGGGAGAAATCTCCAAGTAGAGTGTGTCCTCACCTTAACCCCTTCTCGTTAGGTAGTTAGGGATAAGCTGAGTCGCATAAAGTATATAAAAAATAAGTTTAAAGAAGAGTGTAGTGAGGAGCTAATGACTAACACGTCTGCTTAGCTCGGCAGTTGGCTCCGCCCCCCCGGTCTGTCAATGTTTTATCCATCAGTTAGGGATGTAATGGTCTGTCAATGTTCTATCCATCAGTTAGGGATATAATGATCTGTCCATGTTTTAGCCATCAGTTAGGGATGTAATGGTCTGTCCATGTTCTATCCATCAGTTAGGGATGTAATGGTCTGTCCATGTTTTATCCATCAGTTAGGGATGTAATGGTCTGTTCACGTTCTATCCATCAGTTAGGGATGTAATGGTCTGTCCATGTTTTATCCATCAGTTAGGAATGTAATTGTCTGTCCATGTTCTATCCATCAGTTAGGGATGTAATGGTCTGTCCATGTTCTATCCATCAGTTAGGGATGTAATGGTCTGTCCATGTTTTATCCATCAGTTAGGGATGTAATGGTCTGTCCACATTCTATCCATCAGTTAGGGATGTAATGGTCTGTCCATGTTCTATCCATCAGTTAGGGATGTAATGGTCTGTCCATGTTTTATCCATCAGTTAGGGATGTAATGGTCTGTCCATGTTCTATCCATCAGTTAGGGATGTAATGGTCTGTCCATGTTTTATCCATCAGTTAGGGATGTAATGGTCTACCACTTTCTATCCATCAGTTAGGGATGTAATGGTCTGTCCATGTTCTATCCATCAGTTAGGGATACGCTTTGTATTTTTGTAATGTTTTACATGCCAATACCAGACAAAAACAGTATATACAGATACAGTATCTCACAAAAGTGAGTACACCCCTCAAATTTTTGTAAATATTTTATTATATATTTTCATGTGACAACACCGAAGAAATTACACTTTGCTACAATATAAAGTAGTGAGTGTACAGCCCGTATAACAGTGTAAATTTGCTGTCCCCTCAAAATAACTTTAGACATTAATGGCTGTGTGTTGAGTTATTTTGAGGGGACAGCAAATTTACACTGTTATACAGGCTTTACACTCACTACTTTACACTGTAGCAAAGTGTCATTTCTTCAGTGTTGTCACATGAAAAGATATAATAAAATATTTACAAAAATGTGAGGGGTGTACTCACTTTTGTGA
Organism: Bombina bombina; assembly: GCF_027579735.1. NCBI lineage: Eukaryota > Metazoa > Chordata > Amphibia > Anura > Bombinatoridae > Bombina > Bombina bombina. The sequence continues at coordinate 47,044,090 of NC_069509.1, forward strand.
GATACTGTATATCGTTTCCTCCAGTTATGATATGTTTTCTCACACGTATTTTGCAGTTCATGTTTAGTCCGCTATTGTTTGAGTCATTGACCTAGTTACTATAAAGTTTTCTGGGTCTACAAGAACAAGTAACAAGTTTAATGGGAAGTGTGACTTTTCTTAAGAAATTTATTTTTACAAGCACCAAAAGAGTTGAACTCTTCACCAATACCTGTTAGTTTTTACAAACCTAAAGAGTAATGACTAATTTGTAAATTTAAACATTTTGTAACATTCTCAATTTATTTTGAAGGCTTTTACTGGGGGACAACAAAATCCGACTCTTTTTAAAGTGACGTGAGGAAAAGAGTCTCCCTCCTGACCTATGGGCACATCCAGGACCTCTGTCAGAAGATAGGTGCTACCCTGAGTCTTCTCCGTTATATTCTGGACATGAACTTTCTCAGTTAGCCACGAGGACCTGGAATGAGGGATATCGGCCTCCTAACTGCAATAACAGCCATCCTGGCATGAACGGTTTACAGGGACATGTTGAGGACCCTGCAAGTGACAAGGAGGGGACATTGCCTCTTCTCTCACCACAGGAGTCCTGCTGTGAGCAGTCAAAGACCTGAGGGGGGCTCTTGTACAACACTGAACATTATTTTCTTTGACTTACAATTGGACAAACTGACATGCTTTACCATTGTGCCACTTTTTGGCACATTTTTCTCATCTTGGCCTGACCATATGGGTTATATTGCATAGTATTATATCTTAGGCCAACACAGAGGCCAAGAGACTAAAATGACAGTATGGTATAATTAACACACTTTTTTATATACATACTGTATTCAGAATCCCTCTCATTTTTTGTTTTACATTTTTTTAATACCTTCTGCTGTACAGTATAAATGATACATTATTTGCTCATTAACGGGATATTAACGTCAATATTTTTATATATGCATAGTATATACAGTATATCAGCAATTTGGCACTGTATGCCAAAAGATGTGCATAGAAAATAAATCTTTTAAAAAAACTCTAATTTTGTAAATAACATTTGCATTGTTCAAATGCTTCTTGAAAACCCATTGGGTGTGTGCAATCACTGTGTATCATGTCACAGGGTGAATATTCATAATTCTGCAGCTTGAACTACAACCTCTTTGGGTGCTGTGGAAAAAAAAATGCATAATTAAATGACAGGAACAGTAGGCAAAATAAATCTGCAATCGATGCAACTAAATACCTTACTTCATTGGTATGTCTGGTTTTAGGATTGGTACTAATTTTATTCTTAAACAATGATATAAGGTTCCCCATTCATTATTATATGGGACAAGGATACCTGTAGATTCTGCTTGTCCACTATGGTTGTTTAGTTTATTACACTTAGCAGCACAGTAAAATTAAAGGGATGCTAAACATTAATGCTAAACATTAAGGGCTATATTACAAGTGGAACGCTATTTATCGCTCCTGCTCTCATTAACTGTGCTCAACTTCGGCTTTTTGCGCAAGTTGGGTACCATGTGTATTACAAGATGAATGTAAAATGTTTTCGCTTGCATGCAAACTCAATGCTCCCAAAAAGCTGAAGTTACAATAACGCGGCCGCATATACACACATATAAATACATAAATACATATATACATATAAATACATAAATACATATATACATATAAATACATAAATACATATATACATATAAATACATAAATACATATATACATATAAATACATAAATACATATATACATATAAATACATAAATACATATATACACATATAAATACATAAATACATATATACATATAAATACATAAATACATATACACATATAAATACATAAATACATATATACATATAAATACATAAATACATATATACATATAAATACATAAATACATATATACATATAAATACATAAATACATATATACATATAAATACATAAATACATATATACATATAAATACATAAATACATATATACATATAAATACATAAATACATATATACATATAAATACATAAATACATATATACACATATAAATACATAAATACATATATACATATAAATACATAAATACATATATGCATAAATATATATTCATATTCAGACATGTGCATGTATGTATCTCTAAGTGTTTCTTTGCAGCCTTTTTTTAACACCAGAGATCTCATATCTTTGAGCCTTCTTTGTGCAATTTTTTTAAAATAATGTTTATTAGACAGTGTTATTATGAGTGTAACTGTACTTTTTAATGTCATTTTGATGTGTTTTGTGCAACTTTTTATTCAAGCGTAACAGTTAACCAGAGCTCTGAGCTTGCGCTAACTCGTCGTCACATGTTAAAATCAATTGTGCTCGAGCAAACATGTTTACTTTCATACTTGTAATACACGCACTACTTCTGACATGAGCAAACATCCGCAATAAATTGCGCGCAACAGTTAACGTGCCACTTATAATCTAGCCCTTAGTAATTACAAGACATTTATGCTTTCTTACTATAGAATAACATTAGTCAAGTGAAAACATTAAAAAAAAAACTTTGTTTGCTGCAGTTGTTTTTCAATGTCAAACTCTTCCAGTTGCCTTATTTAGAGGAGCCAGTCCAGACTGGAATAGACAAGGTTTGCCACTGTGAACTTCCTATCCTGAGGCCAATTAGGTACATATATGGTTAGGCTTGTGAAGTCTGCCGTGTGCACTTACAGTTAAATTACAAGAAATGGGGCAAAATTATAATTAAAGTATATTGTAAAGTTGTTTACTGCCCATTAGTAAACATTTATTATTATAATTGTAAGATGTTTAATACCCTACAAGACAGCAATTGATCCACAAAGCACAAGGATTTACAGTATGTTTTTAATTCTATTGGGGTGTCACCCCCAGCAACTTACCTTCTGCACTCCCTCTGACACTGTTATTGGGGACATTTTTTACTAATTGTTTATCTGCTAGTAAACCATACAATTTGAATATGTAAGGGCTCTCTTTCTCAAACGCAGGTGCTGCAGTGCAATTTTGGAAAATAGGATCTATTCATTATAATAAAGACTTAGGAACTGATGATCAAAAACTCTCCAGCATGGAGAGAAAATACGAAAAATCTTCGGAGACTTTTCTTGAGCATTACATTTTTACATAGGGGTCTTTCCTTCAGATACAGAGCTAAATAAACAGCCCTCAAGCTAAAATTTGTGTTTTTAAAATTATTCAGTTAATTATTAATTAATTAAGGATGAGGATTGGAAGGACGACAGAGAGAGAAGAGAGATAGAAGAGAGAGAAAAGGAAACACAAAGAGATAGAAATATGGAATCACACATGGACAGACATGCCCCTCCCCTACGGAATGTTGCTCTTCATATTCTAGCGTTTTTATGCTCATGAGGAACTCTTCTCCTGTCTCTCCTATGACACAAGTTGCCACAGAAGTCATTTTGTTTGGGGCAATTTTCTTTGTGGATGCCCAAGGAAACACATGGACTAAGGGAGGGATAAAGTGAGTATGTAGAAAATAAAAGGAAAATAAAATAGGGAGCAAAAAGTAACAAGGAGGAGTGAGATGTGAAAATAATAGTGAAACCAAATTGTGACTAAAAATCAATCTCTGTCCAAGACTCCCCCCCCCCCTAGAATAACTTGCACTCACCCTCTGATTAACCCAGAATAATCTGGTACTAAAAATAAACTTAAACGGAGAGTCTACACCTTACTCATCTTAAAGTCTTAGCTTAGAGTAGGCTGCAAATATATTCATGCACCCCTTTATATCATGCAGCAGGAATGGTAAAAAAAGTTATTTTTAAATAGTTTCTGTCCACTTTGAAATGGCTGCCAAGCTCCACCCACTGATGACATCAACATCTGGGCTGCATCTATGCACTATACGGAATAGCATTGACAGTCTGTCGAATCCAACTAGTGAGTCTTTTGTAAGTAGAGAGCCTTTACTGCAGCCCAGATCGTGATGTCATCAGTGGGTGGAGCTTGGCAGCCATTTCAAAGCGACCAGAAACAATAGTAATTTTAAAATAACTCTTTTACCATTCTAAGGTAAGACTTTAAGATGACTTTAAAATGTGCCCTGTTTTTCCCCATTTATTGTCTCCTGTATAGTGATGTCCCGAATTGTTCGCCGGCAAATAGTTCCCGGCGAACATAGCATGTTCGCGTTCGCCACGGCGGGCGAACATATGCAATGTTCGATCCGCCCCCTATTCGTCATCATTGAGTAATACTTTGACCCTGTACCTCACAGTCAGCAGGCACATTCTAGCCAATCAGCAGCAGACCCTCCCTCCCAGACCCTCCTAACTCCTGGACATCATCCATTTTAGATTCATTCGGAAGCTGCATTGTTAGGAGGGATAGTGTAGCTGCTGCTGATTTAGTAGGGAAATCGATAGCTAGGCTAGTGTATTCAGTGTCCACTACAGTCCTGAAGGACTCATCTGATCTCTGCTGTAAGGACAGCACCCCAAAAAGCCATTTTTAGGGCTAGAACATCAGTCTGCTTTTTTTTTCTTTTCCTGTGTAATCTAATTGCAGTTGCCTGCCTGCCAGTGTGTGTGTCAGGCTCACAGCGTATACTGTGCCCACTTGCCCAGTGCCACCACTCATATCTGGTGTAACACTAGTGTAGATTTAAAAACAACAACACTTTTTTGACTGTGTTAAATAATAGCAGTCAGTTTCCTTCACACGTGTGCGTTTAAGTGCCTGCCTGCCAGGGCACAGTTTCACCCCAGTGCAACTCATATCTGGTGTAACAGTAGTGTAGATTTAAAAAAAAAACGACACTTTTTTGACTGTGTTAAATAATAGCAGTCAGTTTCCTTCACACGTGTGCGTTTAAGTGCCTGCCTGCCAGGGCACAGTGTCACCCCAGTGCAACTCATATGTGGTGTAACAGTAGTGTAGATTTAATAAAAACAACACTTTTTTGACTGTGTTAAATAATAGCAGTCAGTTTCCTTCACACGTGTGCGTTTCAGTGCCTCCCAGGGCACAGTGTCACACCAGTGCAACTCATATCTGGTGTAACAGTAGTGTACATTTAAAAAAAAAAATACAATTTTGACTGTAATAGATTGAATAGCAGTTAGTTGTCTGCAAGCGTGTGTGTCAGGCCTACAGCGTCTACTCTGCCAACTTCTGCCAGTACACAGTGCCACTCATATCTGTTGTCACAGTAGCTTGCATGCATAGTACCACTAATCGAAAAAAAATGACAGGCAGAAGCAGGCCACCCCGCAGGGGCCGTCGTGTTCGTGGTGCTGTGATTCCCTTTGGCCCTAGAATAATGCCCAGTGTTCAGAGGCCACGTACCCCGAACTCGAACATTTCTGACTCTGAGGACATAGTTGACTGGCTAGCACAGGATTCCCAATCTTCTACAGCTTCCACTCGGAACCTTGATGCACCATCCTCCTCCAGCTTAGCTTCAGCCACCTCTCAAGTTACCACTCGCCCGCCTGCAGCCACCACCAACACTAGCACCACATCCGCTTCACTTGATCTGTCAGAGGAGTTATTTACACATCAGTTGGAAGAAATGAGTGATAGTGAGGCGCAACCATTATTGCCAGAGGATGTAGATAACAGGGATATGTCTCAGTCAGGCAGCATTACACACATGGGCGTACGGTGGATGATGATGATGTTGTACCCGTTGCTGCTTCCTTTGTTGACTTGTCAGATACAAGTGAAGCGGTTGATGATGACGATGCGTCCGTGGATGTCACGTGGGTGCTCGCTAGAAGAGAAGAAGAAACAGGGAAAGTTCAGATGGGGAGACAGAGAGGAGGAGGAGGAGACGACTTGGAAGGAGGGGGAGGTGGTCGCAAGGAGCTAGTGGCACAGTCAGACAGCATGCATCGGCACCCGGGGTCAGCCAGACAGCACGCCAATCAAGGCATGCTGTTGCCACCACCAGAATGCCGTCATCGCAGAGCTCAGCAGTGTGGCATTTTTTTTGTGTGTATGCCTCTGACAACAGTGATGCCATTTGCAACCTGTGCCAAAAGAAACTGAATCGTGGGAAGTCCAACACCCACCTAGGTACAACTGCTTTGCGAAGGCACATCACAAACGCCTATGGGATCAACACATGAGTACAAGCAGCACACAAACTCAAAGCCGCCATCCTCCTCTTGGTGCAGCATCTTCAGCCACGTCAACCACTGCTGTCCTCCTTGCCCCTCTCAACCATTCGCCACTCCGTGTCTCGCCTTTAGCAGTTGCTGCTCATCTGCCCACAGTCAGGTGTCTGTCAAGGACATGTTTGAGCATTAGAAGCCAATGTCACAAAGTCACCCCCTTGCCCAGCATCTGACAGCTGGCTTGTCTGAGCTCTTAGCCCGCCAGCTTTTACCATACAAGCTGGTGGAGTCTGAGGCGTTCCAAAAATTTGTAGCTATTGGGACACCGCAGTGGAAGGTACCCGGCCGAAATTTCTTTGCACAAAAGGCAATCCCCAACCTGTACTCAATTGTGCAAAAGGAAGTAATGGCATGCCTGGCACACAGTGTTGGGGCAAGGGTCCATCTGACCACTGATACCTGGTCTGCAAAGCATGGTCAGGGCAGGTATATCACCTACACTGCGCATTGGGTAAACCTGCTGATGGCTGATAAGCATGGAATGCGTGGCTCTGCAGAGGAGTTGGTGACACTGCCACGACTTGCAGGCAGGCCTGCTGCCACCTCCTCTACTCCTCCTACTCCATCCTCTTCCATAACCTCCTCGGCTGAGTCCTCTTCTGCTGCTGCATCTTGCTCCACATCAACGGCACCCCCCCAGCTCCCCAGGTACTATTCCACATCCCGGAAACGGCAGTGTCACAACGTCTTGGGGTTGACTTGCCTGAAAGCAGAGAGTCACACCGGACCAGCACTCCTGTCCACCCTGAACGCACAGGTGGATCAGTGGCTGACTCCGCACCAACTGGAGATCGGCAAAGTGGTTAGTGACAACGTAAGAAATTTGCTGGCAGCATTGAAATTGGGCAAGTTGACACATGTACCGTGCATGGCACATGTGTGTAATCTGATCGTACAACTCTTTGTGCATAAGTACCCAGGCTTACAGGACATCCTGAAGCAGGCCAGGAAGGTGTGTGGCCATTTCAGGCGTTCCTACACGGCCATGGCGCACTTTCAGATATCCAGCGTCAAAACAACATACCAGTGAGGCGCTTGATTTGCGACAGCCCAACACATTGGAATTCAACACTCCTAATGTTCGACCGCCTGATCCAACAAGAAAAAGCCGTTAACGACTATTTGTATGACCGGGGTGCTAGGATAGCCTCTGCGGAGCTGGGAATTTTTTTGCCACGTTACTGGACGCTCATGCGCAATGCCTGTAGGCTCATGCGTCCTTTTGAGGAGGTGACAAACCTAGTCAGTCGCACCGAAGGCACCATCAGCGACATCATACCATTTGTTTTCTTCCTGGAGCGTGCCCTGCAAAGAGTGCTGGATCAGGCCGTAGATGAGCGTGAAGAGGAAGAGTTGTGGTCACCATCACCACCAGAAACAGCCTTATCAGCATCGCTTGCTGGACCTGCGGCAATGCTGGAAGAGGATTGTGAGGAAGAGGAGTCAGAGGAGGAATGTGGCTTTGAGGAGGAGGAGGAAGACCAACCACAACAGGCATCCCAGGGTGCTCGTTGTCACCTATCTGGTACCCGTGGTGTTGTACGTGGCTGGGGGGAAGAAGATACCTTCAGTGAGATCACTGAGGACGAGGAACGGGACATGAGTAGCTCGGCATCCAACCTTGTGCAAATGGGGTCTTTCATGCTGTCGTGCCTGTTGAGGGACCCTCGTATAAAAAGGCTGAAGGAGAACGACCTGTACTGGGTGTCCACGCTACTAGACCCCCGGTATAAGCATAAAGTGACTGAAATGTTACCGAATTCCCGCAAGTCGGAAAGGATGCAGCAGTTCCAAAATAAATTAAAAAGTATACTTTACACAGCGTATAAGGGTGATGTCACAGCACAACTTGAATCTAACAGGGGAAGAGGTGAAAGTAATCCTCCTCCTTCCACGACCACGCCGGCAAGGACAGGATGCTGTACAGACGTGTTGTTGATGGAGGACATGCAGAGCTTTTTAAGTCCTACTAATTGCCACAGCCCTTCGGGGTCCACCCTCAGAGAACGACTCGACCGACAGGTAGCAGACTACCTCGTCTTACCTGCAGATATTGACACTCTGAGGAGCGATGAACCCCTTGACTACTGGGTGTGCAGGCTTGACCTGTGGCCTGAGCTATCCCAATTTGTGATAGAACTACTGGCCTGCCCCACTTCAAGTGTCCTGTCAGAAAGGACCTTCAGTGCAGCAGGAGGTATTGTCACTGAGAAGAGAAGTCGCCTAGGTCAAAAAAGTCTAGATTACCTCACCTTTATTAAGATGAATGAGGGATGGATCCCGAAGGGACTGACAGTGGGCAATACATTCAACTAAAAAAGGCCTGATGAGATGAGCTGCCTTGGGATTAAAATGGTCCACATGCTGCTGTATTTTATCTCTGAATGCCGGATGACTTGCGTGACTTATACGCCACCAACTAGGGTTCAAGCCGCAATGTTTTAGGGCACTTTCTGCCTGGGAAACAAACATCAATTTTTCTGGCCGCTGCTACAGCAGCGGCTGCAACAATACCAGATTTTTCAGGCATGTGTACATGCCTAATTTTTCTGGCCTCTGGTGCTGCACTGTGGCTTCAAAAACCAAACCAAAAAAAAAGGCACATAACAGGGATTAAACTGATAGGAATAGTACTACTTAACACACCACTCCTATCTGATGGCACATTAGATTGCACGCTCAGTGCCCCAAATTTGAAGTAGGAGGTCCGACCAAGCATCTTTTTCCATCTCCCGGTACCTAAAATCGATGCCATATGCACATCCCCTGATAGGGGACGTAACAGGGATTAAACTGATAATAGAACTACTTAACACACCACTCCTATCTGGTGGCATATTAGATTGCACACGCAGTGCCCCAAATTTGAAGTAGGAGGACAGACCAAGCATCTTTTTCCATCTCCCGGTTCCTAAAATCGATGCCATATACACGTCCCCTGATAGGGGACGTAACAGGGATTAAACTGATAAGAATAGTACTACTTAACACACGACTCCTATCTGGTGGCACATTAGATTGCACGCGCAGTGCCCCAAATTTGAAGTAGGAAGACCAACCAAGCATCTTTTCCATCTCCTGGTTCCTAAAATCGATGCCATATACACATCCCCTGATAGGGGACGTAACAGGGATTAAACTGATAAGAATAGTATTACTTAACACACCACTCCTATATGGTGGCATATTAGATTGCACACGCAGTGCCCCAAATTTGAAGTAGGAGGACCGACCAAGCATCTTTTTCCATATCCCGGTTCCTAAAATCGATGCCATATACACGTCCCCTGATAGGGGACGTGACAGGGATTAAACTGATAGGAATAGTACTACTTAACACACCTTATAATAACGCAGAGAGAGGCAACGTAGAGAGAGGAGTCTGAAGAAGAGGAGTCAGAGGAGGAAGGTGGCTTTGAGGAGGTGGAAGACCAAACACAGCAGGCGTCCCAGGGGGCTTGTTGTCACCTTTCGGTGACCCTTGGTGTTGTACGTGGCTGGGTGGAGGAAGAGACCTTCAATGACATCAGTGAGGACAAGGAACGGGACATGGCTAGCTTGGTATCCAACCTTGTGCAAATGGGGAGTTTGCGGTTGTGCAAATGGACTGTTTGCAGTTGTTTGCGGTGCGTTAAAGGGACAGTCTAGGCCAAAATAAACTTTCATGATTCAGATAGAGCATGTCATTTTAAATAATTTTCCAATTTACTTTTATCACCAATTTTGCTTTGTTCTCTTGGTATTCTTAGTTGAAAGCTTAACCTAGGAGGTTCATATGCTAATTTCTTAGACCTTGAAGCCCACCTCTTTCAGATTGCATTTTAACAGTTTTTCACCACTAGAGGGTGTTAGTTCACGTATTTCATATAGATAACACTGTGCTCGTGCACGAGAAGTTATCTGGGAGCAGGCACTGATTGGCTAGACTGCAAGTCTGTCAAAAGAATTTAAAAAAGGGGCAGTTTGCAGAGGCTTAGATACAACATAATCACAGAGGTTAAAAGTATATTATTATAAATGTGTTAGTTATGCAAAACTAGTAAATGGGTAATAAAGGGATTATCTATCTTTTAAAACAATAAAAATTCTGGTGTAGACTGTCCCTTTAAATGGGGGGTTTGGTCTGTGACTGTGAAGCGGGCGTAACCCTTACACTACCTGATCGATACAACATCATACCTGATGTTTTAAAGCACGTTGTTCCAAACATCAACTATGTAATTTTCCATGGGAGTTTTGCCATGGATCCCCCTCCGGCATGCCACAGTCCAGGTGTTAGTACCCTTGAAACAACTTTTCCATCACTATTGTGGCCAGAAAGAGTCCCTGTGGGTTTTAAAATTCGCCTGCCTATTGAAGTCTATGGCGGTTCGCCCGGTTCGCCCGTTCGCTAACAGTTGTGGAAGTTCACATCCGCCGTTCGCGAACGCAAAATTTTAGGTTCGCAAGATCACTACTGCTGTATAACTATTTGCTTAGCTCTTTGCTTAGTCTGACAGGTAGATATCCAGACAAGACAGACTGTTCTTGTTCTAGTTGAAGTTATCTTGGTAATACAATAAATAACTTGCGATAGAGATTTTGCTTTTTTGTTGCATTACCAACAAAAAAATTTCTTTGGTTGATGCATCTGTTTGTGTATTTAGGAATATAAAGCATTTTCTGCAAAGGTGACAAGCGCACAGCTCCCATTTAAATCCTTTCTGGGTCGATAAATATATTACTATCACTCCACTAGTTTCTCATTTGTTTCAGAGTGAGAACAGTGCTATTATTTAACTACAGCAAGAATTAAAGTGGCTATTTTTCTGATTTAGCTTTTTCATTTAAAATCCCTCCATCTGTTTCATCTTTAAATATATCAGCCGTACCTCCACTTCAAATGGAAATATACAAGTGTTTGTTCCCTCTGGGGTAAAGAGTACAAGCTGTGTCTTTTCAGAGGGGGAGAATATCGCTGTATCTCACCAAACCCACAACTGTGCCAGCATACCTGAGTATGCCAAGACGGAATCTGTATTTTACATTTCATTTGGTCTTTCTGGCTCCCTCACTGCTGCTGATGAGTGGAGCGCTCTATGGGGCATATTTATCAAGCTACGTTTGTAGCTTGATGCCCCTTGTTTCCTGCAAGCCTTCAGGCTCGCCGGAAACAGAAGTTATGAATCAGCGGTCTAAAAAAACACTGTTCCATAACCTGTCCGCCTGCTCTGAGGCCGTGGACAGAAATCAACCCGATCAAATACGATTGGGTTGATTGACATCCCCTGCTAGCGGAAGATTGTCCGTGAATCTGCAGGGGGCGGTATTGCACCATCAGTTCACAAGAACTGCTGGTGCAATGCTAAATGCAAAGAGCGTATGCTGTCGGCATTTATCGATGTGCAGTGGACAATATCGGATCATGTCCGCTCACACAATAATAAAAAAGACCCCTATATGTGTAATGTGAAGGACCCCAAGTGTCTAAGGAGGAGGGGTGTATGATTGATCACTGCTACCCACCCGGCAAATAGATGTCTGACTCTGTACCAGGCAGAGATAAATAAGGCAATGCTAAATATTCCTTCCAGCATTAGGTGTAAAGTTACATATTGTTTTATTTACTTCTGCTTAACACATTCATCACTTTGTGAAGCGTAACAAAGGGGTTGCAACTGTGACTGGGCCCCTGGCTTTTTGGGGACCTGTTTAGCAGTCTTGCACCATCCTGCAGCATTGTGGGGCAAGACTGTTAAAGGGACAGTCTAGTCAAAATTAAACGTTCACAATGCAGATAGGGCATGCAATTTTAAACAACTTTCCAATTCACTTTTATTATCACATTTTGTTTGTTTGTTGTTCTGTTGGTAGTCTTAGTTTAAAGCTAAACCTAGGTAGGTTCGTATGCTAGTTTCTAAGCCCTTGAAGGCCGCCTCATATATCTATGCATTTGACAGTTTTTTACAGCTTGAGGACATTAGTTCATGTGTGCCATATAGATAACATTGTGCTCACGTCTGTGGAGTTATTTATGAGAGGGCACTGATTGGCTAAAATGCAAGTCTGTCAAAAGAACTGAAATAAGGGGCCATCTGCAAAGGCTTAGATATAAGGTAATCACAGAGGTAAAAAGTATATTAATAAAACTGTGTTGGTTCTAAAAAACTGGTGAATGGGTAATTAAGGGATTATCTATCCTTTTAAACATTAAAAATGATTGAGTAGTCTGTCCCTTTAATGTAGTGTCATGTACTCAGTGTCATGCACTGGCTGGCTGTGCCCCTGCTGAATGGGGAT